>NC_050473.1:22203251-22508044 GCF_013373865.1 Monomorium pharaonis | reverse complement strand
CGCGTGATTGTGACGCTGCAGCTCCTCAAGCTGACGTCGCGAGGCTTACTTGTCGTTCACCGCCTTTGCCACGCTGGCCGCTCCGCCTATCAATGATCCGAGTGCGCCTAGTATTTTTTGGTAAAATCGGTAATGCACCGCCTCGTTTTGCTGTCGGAAGTATACGTTTTTTTTTCTTCGTAGTCGTCTTCTTCTTCACACCCATACCGATCTTTGTCTTGGCTTTCATGGCTGCCCAGACGGCAGCAGCGGCGGCTCTTTCTCCGAGAGCCGAATCTTTCGCGATTACGCGTTTTCGTGCTTTGTTGGCGAGTATCTTGTCCGCTGCGTGTCTGTCGGCAAGCTCGTTGCTCTGAGAATATGCAATGTCGTGTTCGCGGCACGCCGCGTCCAACGGATTTATACCCCGATCGCCTCTAGCTAATCGCTTTTCCAAGTGCGTTCCCGGCCCGCAAAACTGATAGCCTGGGATATGTAACTCGAAAGGAAGCGCGTTTATAGCGCGATTCAACAGATGACCGCAGCCGCTTTTTACCGATTTGTTCGTCGCGAAAGCTGACATTCGCTACAATTCTTGATCAACGGTGCTGGGCCGTCGATGTGCATTTGCTGCCACGGTTGATTGTAATGCTCGTTACAGCGACGATAGCTTCGAACCTCTTGATCCGCTTTTAAATGTTCCGGAAGCTTATCCCACACGTGATCGATATAGTTGCTGTACTCGCGTAATAGAATAATCTTTGACACGAATTGTAACTGCTCGGTGCTTAAATCGAGAATATTGGAAGGATGTGATAGTATAAGATACATGTTAGATACTGAGTGATGCGCGGCTTCGCACACTTATAAATAGGGTGTACGATCATTCTCTGTAACCATATTCTAAGAACATGAGATTCGTGCGACAACTGTTGACGATTTGCGTTACAAATTACGATGACAAGTTACGGCTAATGAAAGGTGATGGGGAGAGGTGTAAACATGTTGCCGAATACTATACGCGCCATCATTTGCGGCCCCTCGAATTGCGGTAAAACCAACGTACTCATAAGCTTGTTGGAAAGTCCGCACGGCGTACGTTTTGAGAACGTGTACGTGTACTCGAAATCGTTGCAACAACTTAAATATCAATATTTGGAGAATTTGTTGACGTCGATCGACGAAATTGGTTACTTTACATTCTCCAATAACAGTGACGTGATTTTACCCAGCGAGGTGCGTCCGAACTCAATCTTTGTCTTCGACGACGTTGCATGTGACAAGCAAAATACCATAAGAGAATACTTTTCAATGGGTCGACACTCGAACGTTGACTGCTTTTATCTCTGTCAATCGTACGCGAGAATACCAAAACATCTTATACGCGACAACGCAAACCTGCTGATTTTGTTTAAGCAGGATGGTACCAATCTGAAGCATGTGTACAACGATCATGTGAACACCGATATGTCATACGATGATTTCAGTGAATTATGTCACGATTGTTGGCAGCGTGATTATGTATTTCTAGTAATAGACAAGGACAGTGCGTTTACTAACGGACAATACAGAAAAGAATTTAACAAGTTTGCGGTGCCACGGAGCAGTTAGTCGTTGTCGATACGTTAACGTTGGACGAACGTCGACATGGTTGAGAACAAAGATATGCGCGAGCGTGAGAAAATCGCTAGAGAGATTGAGAAAACGAGCGAATCGATCCGAAAAAAATATCGCGCTTTGAAAACCGGTAGAATCGAGGAGAATATCGCGACCAAAAGACATTTTGAACCATTGATCGAACCGCTGCAAAAGATTATTGACAATTCCGGCGTGCGCGCGATAAATGACGAGCCGCGGGACAATGACGTAGACGTCGAGACATCGTTTGCTCAGAAGAATGCGATACAGAGTAAGCAGAGAAGTTTGCAAACACCTGAGGGTGCAAAAGCGTTGTCGCAGCACTTTGGTCCATTAAGTCAAGAGTACATCGGAGATTTCCTCAGCGGTCATGGTGAAAAAGAGAAAATTATAGATATCGTTTACGGTGTTTATCTGGGCAAGGATGGAATGATGCTTGGTAGTAAAAAATTTGACGTGGAAAGCGAAGATAACATAATTGTCGACGGCATGCAATACGTTGGCACACCGGGTCTTTACGAGCTGATCTTTAAGAGATATCCCGATGATTCTCTCTACACGGAAAAACGAAAATATAAAAACATATTGTTGGTTACAAACGCGCATAAACGAAATCACGTTTCACACGGTCGATTATTAAGCAACAAGGGATATAAGTATAAATATGTGATTGCACCATTATTAAAAGATGAATTTAAGATTGGAAAAGGATTATCTCACGTTATGACACTAAATGATAACGCGATCGATTACGTGCACTGGGACGATCCCAACGAGTTGGTGGATCGCCTGCGATTGCTCGAAGCCTCGCATCGAGCCGGTAACAATGCACATGGCAACGAGATGTTATCCATCATCGAGGAACTTCGCGAAGCTGATCTTATTATAAATTAACTCTCACATCACCAAAACAAATTAGTCGATCGACGTCACTCGCATCGCATCAACGTCAGAAACAGCAACAATGAGCAACGAACGACGAAGGGACGGTTACGAACGTTTAACGAACAACTACGAACGGTTCCTGAATCAACAAAGGACTCAGGAACGATTGTCAGACGGCTATCATATGGTACAGGATCGCTATCGAACGACTCAGGAAAAATTATCGAATAGTTATCAAACAGCCATGGATCGGGTCAGAAATGGTTACGAACACATATCTAATTGATCGGTGCCGGAAGGCAAAGAACGGCTATTGAAGGATGATAGAAAAAAATAAAAAATATCGTTTAAAACGAAATATAAATCGTAGTATAAGTTCATCGCATGTTATTACGCGATCGATAGTTGCGTGCGAAACATGAGACCGTCAAAATCCAATGTTAGTTCCGAGAGGCAGCAGCTTGTCGAGGAACTGCACGCTCCGGCAAGAAGAAATTTTCCACGAAGACGCGTCATAGTTTGTGGATACGATGATCTATGGCAGGCTGATATCGTCGAGATGATTCCATATTCACGTTTCAACAGAGGCTACCACTATATTCTCACTGTCATCGATGTATTAAGCAAACGCGCGTGGGGTGTACCTCTCAAGAGCAAGGGCGGAAGCGAGACGTCTGACGCTATCTCTGAAATAATTCGAGAGAGCGGAAGACGCCCGAAAAATTTACAGACCGATATGGGGAAGGAGCTGTTCTGTGGAAAAACTGGTGGCGTTGCACACAAACACGCACACCGCGGTTTCGCGTAAAGGTCCTTGGTTAAAGGTTTATGGTCAATGAGATTAACACTATATTTACACTATATCACAGTTTATTATCTATGTACAAACGCGAGTTATATATCGCGCTATTATGCAGTCCGGTGTACAGTTTATTAACGTTTGAGGACCACCGTATCCTAAATTGTACGTTTCAAGTTCGTATAGTTGTTCGCATTCGCGCACAAGATCGACTTACAATGTTCGCACTCGCGTATAAGACCGATTTATAATGTTCGCATTTGCATATAAGATCGACTTAACACTTTTTGTATTCGCGTATAAGATCGACTTAGACTGTTCGTATTCGCATATAAGATCGACTTAACACTTTTCGTATTCGCGTATAAGATCGACTTATGATTATTCGCATTCGCATATAAGACCGACTGAACTGATGTCTACACGTAACAACGCATCTACTTAGACTGCTCGAAAGCCTGACGAGATCTTCCTTGGCGACAACCCCTTCCGCTGGTGTAATTTTTCCGCATTGCGATTCGATGATGAACCACGAATTGACGTGCTTTGATTTGAAGAAGAGCGGCGTATGGACCAATAAGCGATTTGTGTGATGGTCTTAGCGGGGGACGGGAGAAGAGTGTTTTCGCGAACACGTTTGTTCATGTTTTCTCGCGTGCCGCCAGGAAATCTTCGGCGTAGATACGATGGGACAAGCAAATTTACGATCTGCATTGTCCTGTGACACCTGTCACATAATTTAGGTTATTTATCGATGTTTTTTTGGACGGACCGGGAGGCACCACCCGGATCCGCTGCGTGACATACGCTTGGAGTCCGTAGACCTGCGTCACGTCTTAATTGTATCGATATGCGTGCACGACTTCGCTTTCGTACAGGAGCCATTTTACAACGCCAATGTGCAGAAAGTATTGAAGAAACACAACATTAATCATTATTCCACGTATTCGGTAATGAAGGCGTCGGTCGTCGAACGCTTTAACCGCACACTGAAAAACATGTGGAAAATGTTTACGCTCAACAGTAATTATAAGTGGATTGACTTGTTACCGCGCCTCGTGTCGAATTACAACACTCGAAGACACCGAACGATCGGTATGCGACCCGTCGATGTAACCCCCGCTGTGGCAGAAAGACTATTGACTACGGTGTACAACACTATAAAAATTGCGGGTCCGGCGAAATTTAAAGTGAGCGATTCGGTACGCGTGAGCAAGTACAAAACGGTCTTTGAAAAGGGCTACACGCCAAATTGGACAACCGAGGTGTTAAAAATTCTTAAAGTATAGCATACCAATCCCGTGACTTATCTACTCAAAGACTATCGAGGAAAATCTATAGCAGGAGCGTTCTACGAGTATGAGTTGCATCGCGCGACTCACCCTGACGTATATCTCGTGGAAAAAATATTGCGCAGGAAGAGAGACAAAGTCTATGTAAAGTGGCTGGGATTCGATGGATCGCACAATTCATGGATTGACAAGAAAAATGTAATTTGATTCGTACAAAAAGTTTTTTTTATTATAAACATATAAAAGTACAATGCAACTATATAAAAGTATAATGTAACCATATGAAAATAAAATACATTTTATAGTATACACAAACACACATGATGCTTGTTTATTATCCTTCAATCATACATCCTTAATACATGTAAAAAATCTTAATTCTTACGAGTTTTAGACATATAAAATACGCATGAAAATGCAAATTATGAAATAAAAAATTACAAAATATAAAAAATTTATAAAACTACATAAAACGTAAAATATAAAATGTAAAATAAATGTAAAAGGTAAATTATATAAAGCGCTAAATGTAAAATTATAAAATAAGTGTAAAATGTAAAATATGTAAAATATAAATTATAAAATATATGAAACGTAAAATGTAAAATTAGTAAATATATGTAGAATATAAAATACATTGAATGTAAACTACAAGATACATATAATATTACAAAGGTATCCGATAATGTCCCCACGGCAATGTCTCGACCAAATCAGGTATGAGATATCGTTTGTCGTCATACGGACTTAGAGCAATTTTCGTTTCGGATATTGTATATACATCGTGTAGCACATATCTTATGCATGACTGACGACGCGTCATCTCGATCTCATCTCTTAAACAGCGTGTGTAATCATCAAATGTAATAGTACGCGCCACGACGCTACATTTTACACCTTTTGCCTTTTTAGTATCGTTCCTTCCATCCACCTTCAATGCGTACATCTTTGCTTTAAGTCCAACGAACTCGGTCATTATTGCGCCATTGTTCTCGTCTTTCATTAAACCAGACATACCGTACGCGTTGTCGACGGGATAATCGCTCGTGTCAAACTTAGCGATATCGCGTTTCATTATCTCGTAAATATCCTCACTCGACGTGGTATATGAGACTGTCGGTGTCGGTGTACATAACTTTACATTTGTTTTTGTACAGCAGTAGCATGTATTCATGGTGAAATTCATATAAACATGTTTTAGAAATATCTAAGATACACATGCCTACGTAGATCGGTTTGTAGAATTTCACCTGAAGTTTTTTGAGTTCGATAGCAATTAAATTTTCGGCAAAAATACTTCGACTGTGAAAATTGGGTTTCGCAATCATTGCCTCCGCACCATACTGACCCTTCCATTTCGTCAATAATTTAACGTCTACATGATTGCGCACATTCTCCATGGTTTTTCCGAATACTGCATTATTCATCAATTTATACAAGTTTTTTTCAAAATCATTTTTTGCACGGATTTGGAATTGCGTGTTTAACTCTATGTATTTACAGAGCCATGGAGATTGTGCGAATTTTAACACGCGGTGTATCTCTGCAATACGAAGACCGTGACGCGTGCACTGCTGCAGGTTTCGATAGTGGATGACGTAACGTTTCTTTTTATATAAGGTTGCTAGAAGTTTATTTTCACGCTTGCCGGGTGATTTATCGCGCGTCGGGCAGAAGAGTAGGTCGGTGTGCGAATCGTGAAGGTCTCGAGGATACTCGAGATTGACCTCAAGAATATATCCTGTGGGTGAATCCGGAGCGATTGCGTTTACGTTGAAATTTGAAACATCCTCGATCCATTGAAATTCGGTGTATGGTAATGGTTGACACATTGCCCAGCCGTACAAGTTATTAACGTCAAAATACATAAGTTATGACGATGGTTTCAATGGATCATACGTTTGCATGTCTTGTTATTAGCCTGCGCGTATCTGCCAGAACATTGACTTAGACCACCACGTATACCGCGCTCGATGAACATTACCATGTCTATGTCAGTAAGCAATTCAAAAGTGATATTAGTATATTTTAACATCGCACCCCACGTGTATCCGGGGAGAGTGTAATAATGCGCCGGATCGAGAGCATAACTTTCGATATATTTATCGCGGAAATTTTCAAAAACGTCGGCTAATAATAAAACATCTGTTTTTAAATACAAATCGCTGTATTCACCCATAGTTTGGATGGAGAACCGATGCCAGACATTAACGGCGTGCGCGTAATCGCTTTCAGATACTGTGTTATCGGTCAGGGAACTGAAAAATGATTCGCGCGGCGGTAAACACGTGTCCTGCAACTTATCCACGCAATCCACGTACTCGTACGGAAATATACCCTTTCGTGTCAGTAAATCGAAATCCTCGTCGGACAAGTGTGAAAATTTTGAACGTACAATTTTTAATTTTTCTTTATCTAGAAATGATACCAATTTTTCGAGACTAGTATTAAAAAATTTGTAGGAGTCTATAAACCGTAGCTTTATATGATTTTGTGGGTCTAATTTATTTGCGGTACTTATAACATGCTTTGTGAATGAAATGTACTTTTCTTTTGTGATGGGTAACAAGTCAATTTTTCCTTTAAATATTGTCGCTATTTCCTTAATAATAAAATGCGAATCGTATCCGGATAAATTATGGAAGACTACCGGTATGTACAATACATTTTGATAATTTAAGTTGCAAGAAGAATGCGCGGGACCGCGGTAACGACCGGTCAGATGGCAATGATCACGCACCCGTTTATCATCTGGTGCAAACGATTTTTCACAGATATGACACTGTGTAGCGTTACGGTATGCCTCCAATTGCTCTTTTGATAACGTTTCCATGGGAACATTAGCGGATAAAATACATTTAACTCGATGCGCCAATTCTTCGAGTTGTTTGGCGAACCATGTGACACAATCTTTATTGCGACAAAACCGGTATACGGATAACGCGTCGTCATACAAGCATCGCACGTAGTATCCAATGCTGAATACCTCATGTTGTTGATAGGCACACGTCATCGGCTCCGTATCAGGCTGTGTCTTCCGCAGTACGCATTCCAGGTCAGCGTAGACGATGAAGGGTACTCGCTCCTTGTAGTTTACGTTGCGGAAAGTTAGCCACTTGTCCTTTTCCGCCGGCAATATGATGGTGCAATCATTCATCTTTTGACAGTCTACAGTGTGTGATTGCAGCCTCTCACAAGATGAAAAATAGTGCAAGCACCTGTAAAGATATATATATATTTTTTTTAAATATATAGAAACACGAGAGTATTTATTTTTTATATAATATACATACCGATCACAAATGTATTTTTTTCCATTATGCTTGCTCACTTGCAAGCTCACTAGGCAGGATAGATTCCTAAAGCATGCAAAGTGTCCCACGCTGTCTTCGCGCGAATCTTCCACGTATAGAAGATTAACATGCTTCTCCCTCTTGTTACCCGTTAGTCGTAGTGTATAAATCTCCACCTGTGCGACAGAGGCGATAATTCTCATCCCGTAAACGTTGACTGACACATCGTTGAGTCTCTCAAATTTCTTACTATCCTTTAATGTAACGGGAAACTTGATGTCATCGAACTTTAAAACCGTTGTATAATGCGGATACGATGACTCCCGATACGAATATTCTTTAGCAGGGTGCAAAGCGGCGACCACCGACCACGCAAAACACGCATTGTCCATCGATTTTACATTCACTACCGCTTTTTTCAAAATTATTTCTTGCGGCAATGTCACGTAACACCCTGCGTGTAAAGGATTGTACTTATTTATATTAATAGTCAAATTTAATATACGTGAAAGCGCCCACCCGCTATCGCGTTCCTGAAACTCTTCGAGCGACGCTAACGTAGGCTCGATGACGTGTCGCTCGTACCAGTCGTTCAAGTCCAATGTTCGGAATAATTCACAATTTTTCGTGGTAATGCTTTTGTTAGCGCGCTTTTCACCCGTTACAAATTTACCGTTAAACGCGGTATTCACTTTTATACTGTCATGTGTTTCTAAAACGTTCCGCACTCGCTCTATCACTGTAGCCCTATCACCTGCGTCTTCGAGAAACTATCGCGGTTCGATGTAATTTGTGTTAATTATCGCACCAATTAGAACGCGGTTTTCAAACGCGGTATCTATCTCGCGCCATACGAGTCTTTCCTCGTTATCACTCGCGTAATTACCGCCGACGTGCTCGAAATGTTTTCGTAATCGCGTCTTTTCACCTTCGAGTCGCGCGATCCTCGCCACTAACGATTGTCTCTGTCCGACGGTGACTCGAGGACGCTTGACGCGACTACGTTCCTCAAGCCGCTGTATAAATTCATCGCATTGTTGCAACCATGCACAATATTCAACTAGAGTAGCGACTCTGCCAGCTTGCTCCAGGAGCTCAAGTTCCTCTTGATCAAATTGTTCCATGTTTTTTTTCAACACCTTTTTAACACTTTTTAGCAATCAATTACTTCCACGTTATTCAGAGAATTACTTCGATTCTTTGCGTCAAAGGTCTCACACCGACTGTAGCCCTATGCACTTTCTAAGCAGTTATATTTCGTCTATATCTCTTGACCTGAACGTGAGGATATGGATTTTACATGAATTTCAGTATACCTCGGTCAAGGATAATTTTCGTAGCAGTTTTCGTTTGAGCCAGGTCTGATGAAAAAAACTGATAACAGTATTGTACACATTTTTGTACTATGCATCTTAGGTAGACGTTTCTAAAAGTTGTAATTCAACGCTATACCTTTTCTTACCTGAGCGCAGCCGAAATATCGAAGAAACTGTTTATATTTATAAACATTAATAATAATAATAATAATAAACATCTTAATAAAATATGTGAGATGGTAAAACATACATATATATATATATATATATATGTCACACACACATGCTTGATGCATACCGGATACTATCGCAATGAATAGAGAGTGAGAGCGCACGAGAGAGAAAAAAGGTTACAGATATCAGCCTTCTATCCATAATTTATGGATTTTTAAAAAATAACAAATATAATCTATTGTTATCTCACAAGAACAGTTTTTCCCCATAAAACCGGAATTTTTTTAAAAGGTCTGCATGATATCATCCTGACCCTTACCCCTCCCCGCGTAACATCATACCCCCGCAGCGCCTATAAATACCCCCCGCGCCCCGCACCCCGCTCGGAGCTCCATGGCTCAGAACTCTCTTCTCTATACTACTCACATTCATAGAATTAATACATGGTTCGCTGTTACTAACCCAAATATTCTCGTACCGATTGTGCTTGCAGAAGAAATTTCTCAAGCATTTTATTAAATGGGGGAAATCTGAAAAAACCACAGGCGTCGTTCCGGGTCCATGATATGCGGAACACTGACTTCCTTTTCCGTTATTCTAAATTTGTCCCACATAGAGCGGTTCTAAGAAGCACCATCTGATGTTACCTCGTCAACTTTAAAGCCGGATTTCTCGACCAAAATTATGCATTTTATAATAATTTGGTGCAAAACTGTTTCACATGCATTTCCACAACTAAGAAAGCATCCTAGTGTTTGCATCCACTTGCCTTTAAAAAATTGAAACATAAGCACTAATGTGTGGTCTCCTTTTTTTCCTGTCTGGTGTTTTGGAGTGTATTTTCCCAAATTTGTAAAACCCTCAAGTTGAAGATTGTTACGATTAAATGCGATTGTTTTGAAAACTTTCATCTCATCTAACAGCAAAACGCAATAAAAACGTAGAAATTAAATAATATAATAGAAATATATAATAACCCAGCTAACCATTTGCTGTCAAATTGTCAGCAGACTGCTAAAAATTTCTTGCGGAATCAGGCTGCCAAAACCATGGCCTACTGTGTCCTCGAGTGCGTCCCAATTGCAAGCAAAAAGTGTTATCAAATTGGGTGCAACACCAGAGCAGACCTGTCACTAGCAATACAATGACAAATTCACGCAGCAAATTGAGAACAGATGTTGCAACGTAAACTCACAGCAGATTTGCGCCAAATATGCAGCATATCTGTATTCATAAATGATGACAGATTGGCGACAGATTTGTCAAATCTTTTCATTTTCACAGTTATGATTTTATTTGAGAATCGATGTAAGCAGTCTCCTGGGAAGATTTATTAATTCAGGAATAGGAACAGATTGAATAACCCGGGAAAAAATGTATATATCTAATTATATATAATTTTGTATAACTTTGTAGATCTAATTATGTATGGATTTTGACCTGATCTAATTAGATCTAATTAGATCTACAAATTTATACAAAATTATATATAATTAGATATATACATTTTTTTCTCGGGCAGAGAGAAAAGTTTTTTGGGATTTAATAAATTTTCTTATAAAGGATTTGTTACCAAAGCTAAAATTTAGCCATGACAGCTAAGATGTGTCTTTAAGACGTAATAAAAAATACATATGTCCCGAAAGCTCACTACGATAGCATAGGTTGATCCGGTTTCTGTCACCGTGGATGGTCTGCTCATGTAGCCTTTGGAGTGTAAATTGCATTAGGAGAAAGGTGCCGCATGAGTCGCCTAGCGGCAATCCGCGAACTACATACTTTTTAAATTTATATAATATAGAAGTTAGAAATTTAATTACATTCACCATAATTGTGATTGCATTTATTATATAAAAATGGTTAATTCGATTGACTATAATTTCTATTTGATATTCTACTATATTATTATTTTAAATTATTATAATTTATAGTAAAATTTTTACCCTGTTTGGGACAACTATACATATATGGTTATTTACACTAACATTATTGATTATAGCAATAATAACTATAAGAATAATATTTGCAACTATAATTATTTTACTATGCAATTATAATTTCAAATACTAGATACTTTTCTCTCAGTATATATGCACACATAATTAGATATAATTATATGTTTTTAAATTAGATCAAATTTTTAATGGGTCCCATTTAATAGATCACATTTTTGTGGTAAATATGGTAAATTAAAATATATTTTTATGAATAGAAGATTATTTATTTATACTTATATTCATTTACATAAACATTCTTATATAAAATATTTTATACATATACAAAAAAATATTGCTCAAATTGTGCAATAAAATAAATCAACATTATTAATAAAAAAATTTTTTAATTAAAATTTGTCTAAAATTATAAAATATTATAAATTATAAAATTTATGATATGCAATAGAAATTAATCTTCCCAGATAGCACAGAGTTCAAAAGGAATTCAATTGTATGTCACCAATTATGTTACCAATTATGAATTCTTTTTAAGATCTTATTTATAAAAATAATTCTTTTTGTCTTATTATATCTTAAAAAGAATTCATAATTGATGACATATTATTGAGTTCTTTTTGAATCTCTGTGCTATCTCTGTGCCATCTCTGTGCCATATCTGTGCTTCAATTATGTGAACGATAAACTCTGTGTACGCACGCATACATATATTGTGCGCGTGAATGCGTTGTCGACGGCGTACGCTCGCGCTGAATGCCGGAACCACTCAGAGTTGAGCGCGGAGGGCTTGTTGCGCGAATCCGGGGACTCGCTGTAGGAAAGGATGAGCACAAAAAATGTAGACTACTCAGAAGTTGTTTCGTTTAATTCACAGTCACTCCTTTATTGGTAATAACACACAAAAAAAGATGTCAATGTATTTTCTAGTCGAACGCTCGGTTCCTGCCTATCGTCGTCGCGACGGAAATCTTACCGGGCGCGTGTCAAAACGCCCTAACAGGACGGAAATCTTGAGCGCGAACGAGACGGAAGGATTTTACGCGAGGTAGACGTTTGATCGCGAACGCGAGATCAATGTCGCTTCTCGGAAAGTTAGCACTATGCACTTCGCACTCGCGATCCGCGACAATTCTACAATACAAAAGAAGGAAACCTTAAATTCAAAATGAATTGAGTTCAAGTTTGATACTTGAGACGAGGAATACCGCCGAGTAGCGGATGTGTTAGAGTTTTAGAGAAGGCGAAAAACCGAAAGAAAATTGTAAGTTGCTTGGCGGGCAAGAGCAGGCGCAAGACTGACGATCGGTGATCGCGCCGAAACGTAGTGCGATCACCAAACGCGGAAAATCATGCGGTCCTCGGATGACACGCACGGACTCACAGAGTCTCGAGTCATGCCGGGAGCGAGTGATCGCTGTGTTACCGTTCGCTCATCGCCGAAAGCCGTTGACACGGCACGTCGACGACGCGCGAAATGAAGCAACGAAAACTCGTGTTTAGAGCTCGAGCTCTAAACATATATGAAAATAAAATTACTTATTCTATAATATAAAAATGGTATTTTTATGCAAATTTAATGCAAACACATTATTATATATATTTTAATCAAACATAAAAGTATATATAAATTTGTATATAATTTAAATTGAAAAAATTACAATATAACTTTGAATAATATGATATGGAATTATAAAAATATTTTGATATAATTATATATAATTATTTAATCAAAATAGAATTCTAATATAATGGTGTATAATTCAATATGGGTTTATAAATATCTTGATATAATTATATATATTTATTTACTCGAAAAGTAATTTTAATAAAATGTTGTATAATTCAATATGGGTTTATAAATATCTTGATATAATTATATATATTTATTTACTCGAAAAGTAATTTTAATAAAATGTTGTATAATTCAATATGGGGTTATAAATATTTTGATACAATTATATATAATTATCCACTCAAAAATATAATTTTGCGTAATTTGATATAAAGTTATAAATATTTTGATATAATTATATATAAATTAATGTATAAATTGATCTTATTATATGTAATTATATATAATATGATAAAATTATACATAATTAGATATAAACTTTTTTTCCCGGGAATTTACCCCACTTTCTCTTTAGCATCTAATATTTCCTATAGAGGGACCTCAATTGACCTATCTATTTTCTCCCTTTATATTGCAGGTATATCATCTATTCTAGGTGCAATTAATTGGTAGTTCTGTATCGTAAAAGTATAATGTGGCGGTCCTCCGCCACATCGGACTCCTCCGCAGGCGCAGCGAAGGAAGGTAATTTTTGCTTACCTTAGTCGCGCTGCGAGTGGTCTTTATGTAGCAAGTTGACTGCATTTTACTCCCGAGAAAGTAGGCCGTCTATCGACGGTGCCGCACTTTTTATTGCCAATTTGACATTTCGACAGATCTGCTGCGTTTCTGATATCAATCTGTCGCGTACTTTAACACACAAATGTTGTTGCATTTCTACAGACAATTTGCTGACATTGTTTGCACTTTGGTGTTTGTCGTCAATCTATTATCAATACTTTCAATAAATCTGCTCGCAGTTCACTATTATTTTATCATGTATTCTGATGACAGACGTTGCTAAATATTTGCTGAATATCTGCTAATAGTGTTTGCAAGATATGTTTCTCATTTGTCGCCTTTTTGGCAACAGAATTTGTTGCCAACATTTGTCACAGCAGAAATGGTTATCGGGGAATATAATCACAATAATATAATTAGTATAATATTAGTATAATTAGTCTAATATAATTTGTAGTAAAAGAAACGTTAAATTATATAACATACATTATATATATTAGTACTTTAACAAAATTAACGTACCACACACATTAGAGGGTTCCATTTTTGCACTTTTTTCTTTTAATACTTTAAACGTACTTTTTTGGAATCCGTAGCAACTTGCAAAATTAATTGCTTTAATGTACTGATTTAACGTATCGATACACACATAAAAAAGTAAGGATGCTGTGATTTCGAAGGTGGTTATACGTTGTCTTGCTTTTGATCTACAATAACAAGCATTCATATACCCACTGTGTGGTGTATCTTATGCCTTTATTATTTTTTACTTTAGAAGTTGTAAGACATGCTTGCACAGACAATTGCTAATTAATGGGAAGTTTTAATATAGCATCTTCTACTGCCTGTGTATTTGCCTGAGCGCATTTCTTTCTTATACATTCTACTTGTTTTTTTAGACTTACAACCTATATTATAAAAAAAACATCACGAAATAAACCAATAAAAACTACTGAAACAACATTTTTACTTACAGATAGTTAATGATCAGAAAAATATTCAAAAATGTTTAGAAAATTTTCCTTCTTTTAAAGTCTTACATTATTTAAAAAATATTTTTACATTTTTCACGGAGATATTTATCATTTTTGGACAATTTTTGTAGTAGTGTGGGCATCTTTAATGTTTTACGTATTTTTCTATAATCCCATACAGCACCGAAACTTTCAACAACAGTGCTGCAACGTTACAATATTACGAGTTGCAATGTAATATTGCAGAGACGCTTCAGAAACATGCAATATCAATATTACGCCGGAACTTTCCAGTAATGTTGTAGAAATATTATAAAATTCCAAAAATATACATATTAAAAAATATGCATCAAGTGTTCCAATATACGTGCAACTTCGTGTAAGAAGACATTTGTGACATTTTTAAATAGTTTTGTGAGATTTACATATTTGGATTTGTGTGCAATATTTATACCAAAGATTATAATCTTTTTAAGATTTATAATAGAACAATAAATTAAACAATTTTTTAAATAAAAAATTGTTAAATTTTACTATTATTTTATAAACCTCAAAAAGTGCAATTAATCGGCTATAAATATTAATGCTAAAATTTTTATATGTATTTATTAATATTATTGCTTTTGACAATAACTAAAATAATGCTACTTAATAAAAATAATGCTACTTAGATAATAGAATATTCTGTAAATTTTTATTTCTATATAAAATGTAATAATAATTTTCTAATTTTCTACTATGCTTCTAATATATTTTAATAGGTAAACTTTGAAAATGTATAAAAATATTTAAGAGAAATTTTAAAAAATTCATTGCAATTGCGTAAATTCACAATTTGTTATCGGAATTTTGGATGGAAAAAGATTATAAAGTTACACAAATTGCAACAAATTTCTTTTTAACTCTCTTGCCTTTATATATTCTCAAAGTTTATCTATTAAATTTAAAGCGTTATGCATACTTATAGCAACGCGTTTTAATGCATCAAGTACATTACAGTGATCTTACATTGTAATATTTCTCAGGGCGGACATTTTAGCGTTGCCGCAAACTTGCAGTAACAGTGCAGAAACATTTCGCAACGTCTATGCAATATTACAATATTTTAATGTAAGGTTTCTGCAATGTTTTTGTAATCTTTCGGTACTGTATGGGATGTTTTGTACTGTTATGAGTGACACACTCATAAGGATAAAAAAGATGTCAGTAACACGATGATGTAAGTCGGTCAGTTGCAGCAGTCAGCATCGAGCGTATCGCGCAAGGTTTCGCGCAATCCGTTCGACAATTAGCGCAATGCTCCTTAGACAGCACTTGCTGTCTAAGCAATAATTTGGAATACTGACCGATTTACGCCATCACGCAATCCTCTTCTTCTTTCGATCCAACTACCGAATTATCGGATATATAAACCGGCGAAAGAAGGTGAGAAACGGGTCAATCCGAAGTAGACAAACTAAGATAACACACGACACTCTGCTTTGCGGGGTCGTGTATCGCCGATACAAATCATTCTAAATACACAACCACGACACTCTGCCTTGCGGGGTCGTGGACAGCGAGCTCATAGACGCGACACTCTGCCTTGCGGGGTCGCGATCTATTCACTGTAAACGAATAATACAATAAAAGTGCTCAAGACAAATAACGGTGTAAGTGACCAAATACCTTCCTCGCGAGATCTCTGGCAGCGATCCCTAATCGTACTCACAACGAGGGGTACAACAGTACATGGTAAACATCTTTGGCGCTGCCCACCACGTACTGAACTATCTCTTATCACATCCAATATCACTTATCACATAATTTTGAACTAAAAAGATGAACAACAATGTAATAAATAGAAATATAGAAAACTAAACTTCGTATTTTCAATTAAAGAAAATATACAAATAAAAAATTTCCCATTACAATATTATTTTTAAAAAGTTAAACACATGATGATAGTAAATAAATATTCACAAGTACCATCTGATTCATATTCAGGTCGCACGGAAAAGAAACAATTAACAATATTCTTTAATTGATCTGTAATGCTCGTTTCTTCATTCTGTTCTTTTAATTTCTCCTTATTAATGGGGCTCAATACATTATAGTACATAATCACTAGTGGAAAAATAAATGAAACAACATTTTCTTTCAAATTCGGTACCTTACGTTGCACCATAATAATTGTACCGTCTGCCATATGAAAGATATCTTCTTTGATAATGTCATCTTTCTGAAAATGCAAATCACAGATGCAACTTGTTATGCTAAAAGTATTAATATCCTTTGCAACAATTTCACTGTCACGCCAATTATTGAACATTTTTTCCGTGCAAGCTGTAAAAAGGCTTTTTCTTTTAGAAGTTTTTTTTTCTACCTTTTGTAATACATCCACGTATTCAACATGCCATTTTACAATATTTTATTAATACAGGTAAACAAACAGAGATACAGCCGGACTAATCGGGTAAGATTAATTATTGCAAATGGCAGCCATGGCTATGAATCCATTCTTTCAACGAACCTTCTAATTAGGGTCTAAAAACAAGGTCACTTTTGTTTTACAGAGATCGTACTCCTTACTCTTACTCCGTGATCTATAGTCTATGTGCAGTATAGCACATAAGCGCCTCTTGTATCAAAAGTGGGGCTTATTGAGCCTAAGTCGATCGGTTTAGCCGTTTTTGAAATCCGAAATTTCAAGTGCTCGCAAGTCGTGTATTCGCGTATAAAACGGTCGGCTTGTTTACTTGGTGCGAGCCACTACTGTGTCTCTTGATTCTCAATATACTTTTATGATACTTTTATAGTAGAGGTACATTTACGATTATTACATTACATATCATAACTACTTCTTGCACTTCTCGCACTGTGATTGACTGCCAAGTGGTCAATAGCGAACGCGCTATAAGATATACTTAGAAATTTTATTCCGCTCAGTCTCTCAGCATCTCAGCAATAAAAAATGCAAAATAAATACTTGGGCTTGTATTCCGATTTCACTTTTATAAAATAAAAGTGCCGATCAAAGTACTATAACTGTGGCAATACAAGTTATCATATCTGAACCAGGGTTGAGAACTATAGTTCTCAGTTATAACTCGTTATAACGAGTCACTTGTAACGAAGTTACAGTTACTTTTTTTGGTAACTTATAACTTAACTTCTTTACTTTTCTCCATCTGTAACTTAACGCAGTTACATTTTTTTGGCAACTAATAACTATTTTGATAGTTACTTTAATAGTTGCTTTTTTTGGAACATGCGCCAAAATTTTTAATCAACAACCACAAATAACTCATTATAACGAAGTTACAGTTACTTTTTTTGGTAACTTATAACTTAACTTCTTTACTTTTCTCCATCTGTAACTTAACGCAGTTACATTTTTTGGCAACTAATAACTATTTTGATAGTTACTTTAATAGTTGGTTTTTTTGGAACATGCGCCAAAATTTTTAATCAACAACCAGAGAAAGTCAAGTTCACAGAAGAGGAATTGTATCGATTCTTAAAATCGAATAATTGCAGTATTAATATGCTAAATAATTATACTGCAATTAGGAAACTTTTTATTAAATATAACACAGGTATTCCGAGTTCTGTATCTGTGGAATACATGTTTAGCATTGGTGGCCATAAAGAGGTTATCTTAATGATGATATATTTGAATATCAAATTCTATAAAATTTATAAAAATTTTTATAAAAATTTTATAACAAAAAAATATTCTTTGCGGAAAGGAACTACAGCGGATTACAAAAAATTATATTACAGGAACTACATAAAAGTATTACACGAAATTACAGGCTAAAGTATTGTAATATTTTGTAATATTTTCGCACTACACGCTCGAATTATAGGAAAATAACCTGTAATATCTAGCCTGTAATATATTGCCAACATTACAGGTTAATAGCCTGTACCCAGATAGCCAAGCGAGATTGAGCATATCGGGCAAATTAATGCACTGCATGTATGTTGTGAACTTGCCCACAATTTGCTGTCATTGTAATTTAACGTGGAACAAAGTTAGCATCAGGAGGGCAAATAACCTTCATGAGTTTATGAAATTGTAAGTGCATGCATTGAGGAATAATAAACTTATCACATTGACAGCAATTTTATGTACACTAAATGAGAACTTTGTAAAGGTAAAAGTCTAAATCGTATATTACTGTTATAAGAATTAAATAAAATATATGCATGCATGTTGACAACTTGCCGTCAGTTTGTTCAATTCTAACGAAGAATTTTACATAATATCAGAACAATAGACAGTTTGAGGAAACACCTTGGCTTTAGTTTGATGAAATTAATAGGGAATAAGTGACAGCAAAATGACAACACGTTGCCTTCATTTGGCTATCTGGGTAATATCACAGCGGGATTACAGGAAAATAATCTGTAAAGTATAATTATACATGGAAAAAAAGTATATAATGTAAAATAATGAAAAAATTATTTAATTAAAAATTACATGCATGAAATTTGTTCACGGCCGGTGGCCAACATCCAATGTAATCAATATTTATATAAATAATTTATATGATAAGACTCGCTATCTCAAATTTTATGGATGGCATTACACGTGTAATGCATTACACGTGTGTAGTATATTACACATGCAATGGATTACACGTATAGTGAATTACACACTTCATGGACTAGACGTGTATTCCGTACTACAGGAATTTCACGCACTGTAGTAATAACAGCGTGGAATAACTATAGATTACTGCGATCCTTTCTATAATAACTACAGAGTCCTGTAATAAATACACAACTGTAATATTTATTGACTGTAGTTTCTTTCCGTAAGGAATATGAATCAATGTTTGACAACCAATAAAACATTATATTTTATTTAATTCTGATAACAGTAATATACGATTTAGACTTTTACATTTACAAAGTTCTCATTTAGTGTACATAAAATAACTTGTTAAAGAACATAATTAAGCACATAATATACAACAATTATTAAAGCATAAAATGTAAGATTCTTATTTCTTATATTTAAAATAATGTACAATCATTTAAGAAAAAAGTAACTAAAAAGTAACGATTTGTTATTTTTTTAGTAATTGTAACTGTAACAAGTTATTTTTTTTATCGATAATTTGTAACTGTAATTAGTTACTTTTTCAATGAAAAAACTATAATTATTTACTTTTACAAAGTAACTTTCCCCGACTCTGTTCTGAACGCACTTTTACTTTTAAACACGGATCGCCAGGCACTGCATAAAAGTGCGATTTATCGCAAAAATACTATTCTAAACTACTTTTATAGCACATTTATACAATTTTTAATAAATGTATTATTAATATTTTTTTATAAATTTTTATTAAATGTGCCCAAGTCTCTACATTTTTTTAATATAAAAGTACAACTTTAAATAACTCTAATGGTATTTATATGATAGATTTTTTTAATAAAAAATAAAATAAAATAAACAATAAAATAAATAATTAAATAATAAAATAAAATATACTGTTTATTATATTTTATTTTATTATTGCTTTACTATCATGATACTATAATGATATGGTTAATGGTTCTCGTTTCCTTTATCCGGAACTGGGATGTTCCAACAAAAATTAAAATATTACAATGCAATAAATAAATAATGTATAAATTAAAAAATAGGCAAAAATAGGCAGTTGATTACGTCAGCAATATTCAAAATTTTGATCAATACTCATTTGCACGCAATGGTGCCTGACAAATAACTGAAAACACGATCGACAACAGCGTACTTTAAGTGCAAAATATGTTGCACTTTAATTTCACCTTTGCACTTATAATCCTTTATGAAAAAAACTATTGAGATCCAATAATAACTGTTCAGAAAAACTATTGGCAAATTTTCAGTAGTTTTTTGGCGGACTACTAAGGAAACTATTTGGGACTAAATAGTATTTTCCAATAGTAACTATTCACAAAACTATTAACAAATAGTTTCCTATAAGAAAATACTATTGAGATTCAATAGTAACTATTCATGAAACTATTGACAGTTACAATGTAAATAGTTACTACTAGAGAATTAGTGGCTTAAATAGAACTCTCTAACAATAAGTATTCGCAAGGCTATTGATGAATAGTTACTATTCAGATGTGAATAGTTACTATTGAAAGATTATTGACTTGAAGAGTAATAGCCCTAATCATAACTTTTGCCAGATTGTAGATGTTGAAGAATGGTTTTGCCATTTAATTCAAAATTAATTATTTAGAAATTATACATTTTTACATCAATGTTTTTCACAAATGAATAATTATGAATAATTTAAGTACAGTAATCAGAGCCCCCGCAGGGATTTTGCCGCAGTATCCTCTATCACCAAAATTCCAACTCTACTGTACGAACACACGTCCACTCTCTACTCACCTCACGCCGGAAGTCCTTATAATTTAAGTACAGTGAACATACGTATTTGTAAAAATAAATAATTACTGAATAATTTTAAACTAAATAACCATTCGTCAACGATCTGGCAAATAAAGTTATTTTATCAAATAGATTTTATCAATATATTAATATATCTTTTCTAATTAATGTTAATCAATCATGTGAATCAAATAATCAAAAATCGAATATATTATATATTATCTTACAAAGTGAACATTATAAGAAATGTAAGAAATAAAATAATTTATTATAGAATATTGTTTTTTATAATTTTGTAGAAAATTTTTCCGCCAGGGAACTGTGTAATAATTCTTTCTGATAATATCATGTATAATACTATATTAGTACTTTTTCTGAATATATTAATTACCCAATATTAATAAAATAATACAATAACTATCGTCATATATTATATAATATATATAATATATAACTTGTCGTTTTCTAATAATTATCGAATCTCCATTGTTCAATAGTTCTATTGAAATTAATGCTTCATTAGTATTCTAATTATCAATAGTAACATCACCAATAGTATGCTGCATAGTTTGTACAGCATACTATTCCTCAATAGTAACACTAGTAGTAGTCACAGTTGTATAAAACTGATAGTCAAATAGTGTACCATTCGTCAATAGTAACACCACCAGTAGTCATATTTTATGAAACTAATGGATCAATAGTATACTATTTGTCAGTGGTAACTCCCTCAATAGTTACAGTTTATGAAACTATTGGATTAATAGTATACTATTCGTCGTACAGCAACACTGCTAAAAGTGTACTCTTCGTCAGTAGTAAACTGTCAAAAGTTACTATTAACCCATTAACACTCAAAAGACACGCAATTTTTCGTTTATTTTTGAGCTTTATTCTCAATAGGAAAAATGGAAAATATTTTGACCAAAACCATGTATCTTGCTATTTTTGAGTGTGCTCTTTCGATTTCCGGAGTTAAAATTGCATTCTTATGTCTCAGAAAACCAATATAGCAGACTTTAAGTGGAAAAATACTGAAAAATTGGAAAAAAAAATTTTAATAATTTTTTTCGAGTAGAAAAAGTATTAAGATCTATTTCTAACCGCGTCCAAAGGTGGATAAAATAATTGAAGTTTAATGAGAAGTTTTTTTTTAACTCCAATTCACTTCAACTTTTTCAAAATGGCGGAAATTGCAAGAAATTTAGTGAAATATAGATTTTTTCTCAATAATTCTATGAAAATCAAGCATTGTCAAGCTTCATAGTATGAATTTTGGATGAATTTAACATTATTGTTCATGTTTCATCAGAATTTACAATCTTAATAATAGCGGATCCAAGATGGCGAATGGAAAATCAGAAAATGTCAGAATTTCCAAATAAAAAATATCGTATTCTATAAAAAAATTTCTTGAAGAAAGTATTCTTATCAATTTTTCATTGGATGCATTGTTTTTAAGAAAATAAAATTATAAAGTTTTGAAATTATAATCACTATAACACTTATTCTTGAACTATCAGGCCAAAGAAGACTATCCTTCGTACGTTTCTACTATAAACTATTTTAAGGGTTTCTGAGGTTGCTGATTCCAAATTTGGTGATAGATTTTTAAAATTCATAATGGTGGATTTAATATAATGGATGGAATATAAAAATGTCAGAATTGTTAATAAAAAAAGAAGTCCCGCAATTTTAGTATTTTTCAAGTAATGTACTTAAAATTTCCGTCCGTTAGCCGTTACTCATGAATGTTTTCCAACTCTTACCACGTGGACGGTTAAGAGTCTTTGTTTTTTTTTTTATTTTAAAACTTGATATTTTTTAAATTTTGTATTTTTTAATATATTTTTTAAAAATAACTATTGCTGAAACAAAACTTACAATAATATAGATTACACGTATTACAATATTTCTGAGTTCTAATCACACATGTTTCTGAGGAAAATTTCTTCTTGAGAGTTTTAGTATAAACATCGTGCGATTTCGAACGAAGTTTTTTACCATTGTCAATACCATATGCGTTGACGTACATGATGGTCACTGCAATAATATTTTGCCATGCATACGTTCAAAAAAATGGACGTGGGTAGTTTGGATAAGACTAACTCAAACTGCGATTGTTAACTCAGTAGTGATGTACAACGCATCTGACTTAGAGAGAAAAAAATAGGATCAAAAGAATTTGCAATGAGTATTGCGAGACATTACCTTGACAATGGTAAAAAACATCGTTCAAAATCGCACGATATCTATACTAAAACTCATAAAAAGAAATTCCTCTAAAACATGTGTAATTAGGACGCAAAAATATTGTAATACATGTAGTTTATATTATTGTAAGTCTTGTTTCAGCAATAGTTATTAAAAAAAAATACAAAATTTAAAAAACAAAGAAACATACCAAAAATTTTAAAATCCAAAAAAAACAAAAACTTTTAACCGTCCACCTCCACGTGGTAAGAGTTGGAAAACGTTTATAAGTAACGGCTAATAGACGGAAGCTTCATCAAGTACATTACTTGACAATACTAAGTTTCTTGTTTTATTGAGAATTCTGACCTTTTTATATTCCATTATATTAAATCCGCCAATTTAAATTTTAAAAATCTGTCACCAAATTTGGAATCAGCAGCCTTTAAAATAGTTTATAGTAGAAACGTACGAAGAATAGTTAGATTATTCATATGTACGCATTTTTTACGCAGTAGATAATGATTATAATTCACTTAATGAGTTGTTTTATACATGTATACGCGCTTTTAATTTATAGATTTTCTTAAGTAAAAAAAAATTTTGTATTAAATATATTTTGAAGCTTTTCCCTTTTTTTACCTAAAATTATTATTACCGTTATATTTTTTTCTTTTTCTCTTTTTTTTCCTAAGAAATATTTTAGAATCACGTGAGTGTCAACTAGGTCTTTTTGTTTTCCTTTTTTCCTCGTTTTTTTTTCCCATTAAGAACGGATTTTGTCCAAAGACAATTGAGTGTTTCTCGATCCTGTGCATCGTATTCCACAGGCATATCAACATTTGTTGATATGGTTGTGTCGCCAGTTTTACCACTGTTATACTTTTTATATTGATTCAAATAAAATTCTTTTATATTAATCTCAGGAGAGCGACAAATAATCAATTCATCCTGCCGATATCTTCGCGCACGAACAGAGTAGTTATGATTTTGTAGAAGATGAGTTCTCAAACAGAGCAACACATCTGAGCAGCATTAAGTGCTGAAATTGGATCAGATAATCAATTAACGAGGTTGCATTCTTCGCTTAAAATTTTTAAGAGTAAAGCGGCATTATGCCGGATTTGTTTTTAGACACTCAGGTGATCTATTTAAATTATTATTATTCAAATAAGTTATTCTAACTTATTTTTTTGTCTAAGCATTTATTATTTTATTTTTATATATTTCTTTTGATAGAAAAGGAAAAACTTCTGAAACACTATGATTATTTGTCTTATAGTAACATTTAAATTCTAAAGTTATCTTATTTTGGCAATATGGAACAGTGTTATGTAATAAGTTTTCGTAACGTTATATCTTACATAAATATGCAATATAAATTTTAATCTTAAATTAATGTTTATAAAACAATGAAGATATAAAATTATGAATACATGTAACTTTAATGTCGATAAAAATATTGATAGAGAAGAAAGGTTTCTTAAAAATGAATTTCTATATTCATTAATGTCTGATTCGCTTAAGTTATATTATATTTTCTTGGTTATTTTTCTACTTTGTTTTATAATTTAACTTGATTTATATATGAAGAAAAGACGCAATTACAGCATGGACAATTATTGTATTTATCATTCATTCGACTTGTCACGCGAAATTTCTAAACGGGATATTTTGTTTTGACGCAATAATAACGATTACTTAGATTATAGAATCTTATCAAACTAAGATTTTATTAGGCTTATAAACAAGATTGAATATTGAGTTAAAGCTTGTAGCTTAGTTAAAACCTTTCAATTAGATTGAATTGAATATATTGATTTTTTAACACAAATATTTTTTTTTACAAATTTTAGGAATATTTTCAATTTTAGAAAAATATTAATAATTAAAGATTCTTAGTTTTTTTAAATTTTGTTATCTATATATTTTTTTATTTTTTATCTAATTATTATTCAACCTTGGTTATGTAATTATTATTCTATTTGTTATCCTTTCAATTATAAGCTAAAATTATATGTTATTTTGTCGTGAAAATAAAGGTATTATAAGAATAAAACTAACAATTGACATTATTAAAGAATTTTACAATTATCTATTCCTTATCTACTTATAAATCTACTCATAAATTTATATTCAATATGCTGCTATCCTTTGTGATGTGCTGGATGTCTTTCATGTTGATTCCAGCCAATAGTTATTTGTTTGTTTTTGCTCTCGCTATGATGCTCGAGCTTAAATTATTGTTGCGTTTATTGTCCTTTTTTCTAAGGATTCGTATTTATTCTTCTCGGTTCCTTTTCATGCGGCGAGATAATTGTTTAAAAATGATGAAGAAGGATGTAGTGTGTAAATTTTTCTACATGACGTGCATGTGATTCAAGGATCCATTAAATGGATAGAAATACATGTCGCAGCATGTGATTTAAAAGTAAGGTAATGTAACTGATTATTTTGCAAAATATTTTTGAGTTTAGAGGTTTTTTATGGATTCCAAATATTGTCAATCCTTTTATCTCTTGTTGATAAGTAGGCTGTATAATTTTTTAAATTTTATCTTTGGTTTATTCAATGTAAGAAAACTTGGAATTAGAATCTTGGTTTTTTTTTTTATTTCCATAGGCTGGGATCTAAAGATTTCTCGTCGATATAGTTGAAGTGCGTATATTATTTTTTGTGTAATATTAACAAATTGTGGATATCTGTTGTAATATTTTTATATAGTTGTATATTGGAGAATTTATTCGTAACTTGCTTAGAATTTGATTTTGTTTATCCTTGTTTAGTTCTTCGTCCTTGTCGCGTGTTCTTCCATCATCTTTGGCATCATTTATTTTGTCTGGTGGATTATTTCTATCTTCAATTTTATTTTTTTGTCCTTGCGAATCTAGTTGTTCCTTGTCTTCTATGTCTTCGTCATCTTCAGCAAGGTATCCTTTGTCCGAGGGATTATTTCTGTCCTCAATTTCTTCAGGTTTATATTTATTTTTCTTCGAGCTCTTGAATAATTTTTGTTGACAAATGTGATGATAAACGTATAACAATGTAGTAATAATACTAATAACGTAGTATAAAATAGTAATAAGCTTATAATTTCTTCGGTCTTGAAATTGTATTTTGTTAGATTTAAGAGACTCGTGGACTAATATCTTCTCTTTAATTTGTAATTTTAGCGGTTGATACATTTCCTCGTGTATAAATAATATTTGGTTAGAGTTCCTAGCAGGTACATCGTTAGATAACGAATCTCCCATTTTTTCATCAAGAGAAGTTGAGTTTGAGGTCTTCGTAGCTTTCGTCCTTTTTATTGGAGTCTTTCAGTATCGTGGAAATTAATTTCGCATTTTCCGGATCATTAAGGTTAAGAATTTCATCGCCATTAATTTCATTGCCGTTTATTTCTTCTTTATGTTTCGATTTTCTTCTCCGCATAAATTTTTCTATTGTCTTCTGTGATTGGATTTGCATTGATACAAGGATTTTTGAAAGTGGTTTATTTTTCTTCTTGGAATCATATAATTTCCTTGCATTATAAAATTTAGTTATTCTTATGAGCTCTTCAATAGCAATATAAAAGATTTTATTTTTATTATATTTATTTTTTATATTTATTCCAATTCTTGGGAATTTTAATTTTTTCAGATAAACTAAGGAGCTCTTTGTTTTTTACTTCTTTAGGAAAAATCGTGTTGTATCACATAGTAAGGTTTGGTTACTTTCCTTTTTGCAATCGACTGAAGAATACATTAAAGAATTTTGGAGATCTTCCTCTATTGTATCATAATTTCCAAGGGGGACTTGATATTCCTTTCCCTTTAAGATTTCAGAATTATTTATTGATTTACGAGGGGTTTGGTAACTTCCCCCTCCAAGGATTTCTGGATCCCTGGGCAGCCCGAGGAATGTTTGAAAATCTCCTCCCTCATAGATTTTTGGACCTCTGGTCAATTCAAGAGAGGTAACTTCCCTCTTCAAGAATTCTTGGATCCCTGGGCAATCCAAGAGAGATATGGAAATCTTCATTTCCAAGGACTTTTGGATCACTACTTAATTCACGAGGGGTTTGATAACTTCCTCTTCCAACTCGGGAATCTAGAACTTCGGGAGAGGCATAGGAGCCTGATTTTTGTTCCAGAATAGATTTTTCCTTCAAATTTTTATTTTTTTGTGTTAGTGTATGTTTATCTTTTTCTTTAATTTCAATTTCGTCTTCGGGTTTGTTTTTAATTATCCCTTCTTTTTTATTTAACATTTGAATTTCTTTATTTATTGTTTTATTCTCTTCTTCTATTATGTTTTTATTTTCATTTATAATTTCGTCTTCATCGTTTTTCAAATTTACGTTATAATTGTTGTTCGTTTTATCTTTATTATTAATATTGTCTTTTATTTCTTCCTCATCAACTTCATGATCAACAAATAATAAGGATTTAAGACGTAGGGTTGGTACCTGAACTTCTATTTCTTCGTCCAAGTTACTTACAACATTTATATACGTCTTTCCTAAGATAACTTCCGCTATAGTTTCTATCGCATAAATTCCATGCGCTATTTTTAATCTAGGTATATACCCGACTTTTATTTCAGAGTTTTCTACTCTCATATAAAATGGTGATTTTAATCGTGATGCTACTACAATCATTTCAGGTGAAAAGAAGGGTATATTAATTCCAAAAACGTCTAAATGTCCCTTTGCATAATTTATTTTTGCGGAAGTTTGGTAAAAAAAATCATTGCCTAATATACTTGGTTGTAAGATCGGAAAGTCGTTAGTTACAATGTGAAAAGTTATTTCCTTTCCGTAAAAAAGTAAATTAATTTCTCTTAGAGTGTAAGTTGGATAATTGTAAATACCATTTAATTCTAATATGTTGTAATTAATTGTTTTATTTTTGGGCACAAAATTTTCTTTAATTAAATTTATTTCATAACCTGTATCTAATGCAAAAGTTATAGGAGAAGTTGATTCACAAATTTTTATCTGAACAGTAGGCGGATGGCTATGCTTGTCGAGATTTATCATTATGGGGTTCCCAAGCGTTTTTGTTAACATTTTCTGTGACGCCCATGGATGTGAAACTCGTTCGGTCCCCTATTGCATACCTGACTTCGAAGGAGCCGTCGGAGTTTTCCGGCTCATACATATAATTGTTACTCGTGATACGTAGTTCGTATCATTATCATATTTCGTAGATACGAAATATAGGTCAACGTGCCGATAGGCCCGCTATAACCCGTTTCGAGTCGTATGTCCGTCGGTCCAAGTTTCGAGTCAACGAATTGAATCGCTTTAACTCGGAATCGGACCAGGTGCAGTCTTTGTTCGGGATAAGGGAAGGTCGTTGAAATGTAAATGAATGATAAAATTTACGTAAAATTAACAAAGTATTTATTCTAATAACACATAAAAATTAAAATAAAAAGAAAGTACAAATGAGTGCTGAAGTCGTGGTTTGACATAATTTGTTGGCTATGAATTTATAAAGATTAAATTACAAGAATGGTTCTAAATAAATTGCGCAAGAGTTTACAAAGTTTAAAAATACGCAAAAGGTTATAAAAATAGATTTTCGGTTGAGTTTACAAAAGTTTTAAAGTTTAACAAAGGGTTATTAATAAAATTTTAAAAATACACAAAGGTTATTAATATAAATTTTGGAAGTGTAAAACTAATGGGCAGCTTTTTGCTTGTGAGTGACATTATATCTTAAATAATTCATTATAAATTAAATAATTGAACGGCAGCCTCGGAATCCGCGCACTGAAATGGCCGGTCGGACTCTCGAGCGGGGGTCAGGGCTCGCATCTGCAAACCGGGGAAAGAAGGGGGACGAAAAACTCTAAGAGGGAATTATTTATAAATAATAGGAGCTTGTCTTAAAAAATTAAAACAGAAGGGAGTAGCTGAATAACGTAAAAACAAAGAAAGAAATTGTGATTGTGGGACTTACTGGTTCTCGAATAAATCCGTTGGAATCGAAGGGATTTCTTGACCGGATGGAACGGCACTAAAGTTTATTCGCGCACTGATTCTACATGATTACTAACTAACTGACTAACCAACAACTCACTTACTCATTGACCAACTAACTAACAACTGACAACTCTCTCCGTAACTCTAAAAACTCTAGACGTAACTAAACTTACAACTAACTCGTTTTCTTCAAGATTTGGTATTATATATATTGAGTCTTACAAGGGGAGGATCCAGATGTAGGTGGTTCAAATATTCTAATTGGTAGGACTCTTTTTCAGGATTGTGTAGTGAATTCTAAGTTTTCTTATTGGAGAAATAGTTTTTCCTCTTTGCCCAATCATACGTTGAGTAATCTGTCGAAAGTTTCTTTGTTTCCTCTCACATTCCTTAATTTTATCGAAGGGATCCTATCGCATAAGTTATCTTCCCTTTGGGTTTAAGAGATAAATAATGTTTTCTATCGTGCTAGACGTGCTACGGTATGGTTTGCAGATGGAGGAAACGGTTATTTATTTTTTGCTTATGTTTAGATACTTTATTGCTCATTTTTTGTGAGGAAACGTGAAACTTTGCTTAGATTCCATGTTTGGTTTTGAATTGCTATCTTCAGAATTTCTTATTTGTTGACTCAATATTCAAAAGGAGTCGGAATTATCAACTTGGTCGTTTCGTCCATCCATGTTTGTCATCACGTTTCTAACAGACTAATCCTTGACGCATAAAAAATTATCGGAGACCGTTGAAACGAAATTTCTTTTGTAAATTATTTATTTCTCTGACGAAGGGAAATCGTGGAGTCTGCCGGACGTGTGAACACATTTAATTTATTAATAAATTCTATTGTAAAAAGATTTTTGTTTACCATTGATGAGGCTAACTCGAAATATTTTTGATAAAAGACAATATAAAATTTATTTTGCTTTATTATTTGCTTTTTAATCTTGTTAATCTCATTTATTAATATTCCTGACTCTTTATATTATATTATTCTTTTTTTTTATATGTACTCTTGTAATAATTGTTTTTTTACTATATTCAAATTGTTTTATAAGCGACTGAAAAGGTGACTTTGTAAAGTCGAAACGTTTCGCAATTTTAAATCTAATTTACGCCAAGTTGTTTCGAATAAAATTACATATTGTTTTTATTAAATTTAATTTTAGTAATAGTTGTATTAAGAATTAAAAATAAACTGTTTAATAATTATTAGTTATTAGAAATATTTATAGCACGTTTATTATATAATGTATTTATAATAATTTATATAAAAGTTATCGATTAATTACTTCTATGTTAAAAATGGACCAAAATATTAATCAAAGATTAAAAATAATTACTTAAAAATTACAATTTGATCAATTAAACTATTAGATTGTAATCCTAATTCATTTTATTTAAATTAGTTGAATCCTAATCTCTAATTTACAATCTTCTATTTAATATTTAAAAACAATTAACTTTTTATTTAAAAAATTGTTTTACCTAATTGCTGGATATATATTTCTAAAATATTTTAGGTGCAACTAAGTTACAATTAAGATATTTATAAAATAATTCTGTATTATTTTCGAACATTAAAATATTTTATATTTATTTTACAGGTGATGCTATGCAATGTTATCAGTGTAATAGCCGCAATAATAGCCAATGTGCCGAACTTGTTCCTCCAGATTCCATGAAGATAGATTGTTCAGATCTTAAAGATGGTGCAAAATATACAATGTGCCGAAAAATTACACAAGTCATTGAATTTAGTGTCAATGGATGTATGTAAATAATACTATAATATTATGTATATAATTTATTTAACATATTTATATTAGTTAAATTATGTCATAATATTTACTCCTCTATATTAAAAGCATTAATTTATTTTAAAAAAAAATAACTCAACGTTTTATTGAAGGATATATACGAAAGGTTACAAAAAACAAACAAATCTAAAAAATTAAACAAAAATGTTTTTATTTGTAAACTATTTATTGTGAAAATAATTTTTCTCTGTATAATATATAAGTATAAAAAAAATTGTAAGCTCTGATTATTACTTTGAAACTACTATTGAAGATACAGTGGAACCCCGCATTAGTGAACTCTGCGTTAGTAGAAACTATCCCCTCCATATACTCTCAATGTATGTGAGTAACGTGAGTGGGGGATAGCAAGACAGTCGCGTAGTAACCAGTTTTCGTAGTTACGACGTGTTTATAAAGATCGAGATTGGTGCGAAACTGACTTGATCTGAGACATCGCTCTGCTTGCAATTTTATGATTAACAGACCCCAAAAAACAAGAAAAGGGTTGACAAAAAATGCGCAGTTCGGAACTACGTTTTGTAGCGGCTTGCCAAAAAGATCGCCGTCGCCAATGCGCCGCTTTGATCCTACAGCCGAATGGATTGCCACTGCGACGCGGGCACATTAAAAAAAATACGGAAACAATCAAATTTTCCACATTTGGTTTTATAAATCAAGTGCCGAATACATTTAATCTTGAAGTGTAAACATAAACTGACTAGATGGTAATACCGCCACGTCCCTGAATTTCACAGAGTTGGAGTGATCACCCCACGTTAGTAGACTCAAAGCCCCAAACAGTCTACTAACGCGGGGTTCCACTGTAGTTCTGTCACGTAGGACCGGATTTTGTGATACTTGAGAGACCTATTAAATTTGCCAGAAAAAAATTTTTATTGCTCATAATTAGGAATATAAAGTTTACTTAAGCTACTACTTTTGTGTTACAAGTGTAATAGGTCAGATATTCCTTGCGAATGCGGAGAGTTTATCTGCACGGGTGAAAATAACCGATTCGCATATGTTACACACAATATTTTTTGTTACTTGTGCCTTGAAGTGTGGACCTTGAGTGCTTTTGCGTCCTTACGAATTAATAGGTACCATTAGGTTCGCGAAATTCTGCGAGAATTACCATGTGTGTCGCGAGATAGCATGCGCATGCGAGTGAAATAATAAAGCTAGACGTAAATAAATTCAGTTTGTCGTGGATTAAATTAGGCGATAGTGCTGAAAGAAATACTATTTTCACGCTATCTATTAAGAACACAAAAACAGTGAAGTACTGGGTTATCGGTAAATGACGACTTTGTGGACGGAAGAGAGCAACGAGGATAATTTTCGACGCACGTGCAACAAAATAGTACATTATACAATAATAAAGGCGCAAATTCAGCCTTCTATGCAGGTGTGCAAAAAGTCATTACACCCGTGTTGCATATCGTATTTTTTGTTACTTGTGTGTCGATAGTTCCTTGAGTGTCTTGAGCTCTCAAAAATTGACAGGTTAACTGAGGTTAAGTTTGCAAAAGCGGCAAAGCGTAGATAAATTCTGTAAGAGTTTTACCATATGCATATCGCGAAACGGCGTGCAGTGTTTAAATGATTAAACGTGCTAAAAAAGTCATGCTGAAATGTTTTTCACGCTATCTATTAGAGGACAAGAACTGCAATAATGTTAAATGCTGAAATTGGTGACTTACTCACAAAAATGTGACACGAAAAGAACCACTTTCGACGTACATGTAATAAAAAATAAATTTTTTAAATAAATTTATGATTGTACACTTTTCAATGTATATGTGTCATTTTCTGTAACTACATCTATGGCTACGATTTTCTAGCTCTCTAACAAGGGAACGGACAGAACTGTCCCTCACCGATTTTAATGAGCTTCGGATATGTTGTAGAACATAAGAAAATATTATACCCATATTTTTTTTTATCTGCGTATCTCGACATTTAGGGGTTGAAACCACCCCTCGAAAATAACGCATTTTTTCGTTTTTTGCGAATATCTTTGAAACTATAAGGTTTATGAAAAAATGTTCTATACAAAAGTTTTATGGAATTTTATACTCTTTACAACAGTATATTTATATTTTTTAAAAATTTCAAATTTTTTAATTTAACCCACCCCCATCCCTTTTTTTCAACATTTTAAAAATTTTGTAAGGACAAAAATTAAAGAGCATTAAAAGCCGAATCCACCCATATATAATAACATATGGGTTCCATCATTCTCAATTATTAGCAAAACGAGATAGTAATCTCGCGCTATAGGTGCTGCGCTAGAAGTAGTGTTGCGTTATTTCTTTAGTCGCGTCACACTCAATAACTGCCTCTTCTGCGTATATTTTTATATTAAAACATAAAAATGGATTAATCTTAATTATATAATACGCAACGTATTACACGATATAAAGCATAAATGCATATATATAACAAAAGTAGCATATATATACGTATGTGCCTACGTACATTTTCATTGTTACAAATGCGAATATAAATTAATATTAAGCAAAATATTTTTTAACATTTAAAACTGCAAATACAATATAACAAAATATATAATATCAAGAGAAAAATATAAAACATAAACTGCAATAACTATTTGCATAATTATATTATTTACACTATATGCACGTAGCACGCTCTGATAATAAAGATAATATAAGTATATAAGTATATAATTTAATTTAATTTGAAGTTTGAAAATACATTTATACGGATGTATATATACATTTTGCATACGACACGGACAAATAACTTTAATATCAGTGTTGATAGAGGGACCGGTTGTTTTCGCGCAAGTGCATCACGTGAGGCTTCAAAAAAATATCCATTAGTAATAGGAAGGAGATCTTTGATCGTACATCTTGCACACGACAACGTATAAATATAGTAACAGTGATAGACGGATCGGTTGTTCTCGCGCAGGCGTGAGGCTTCAATAAAGCATCATCTCCTTCCTATTACTAATAGATACTTTATTGAAGCCTCTCGCCTGCGCGAGAACAACCGATCCGTCTATCACTGTTACTATATTTATACGTCGTGTGCAAGATGTACGATCAAAGATCTCCTTCCTATTACTAATGGATATTTTATTGAAGCCTCACGTGATGTGCTTGCGCGAAAACAACCGGTCCCTCTATCAACACTGATATTAAAGTTATTTGTCCGTGTCGTATGCAAAATGTATATATACATCCGTATAAATGTATTTTCAAACTTCAAATTAAATTAAATTATATACTTATATACTTACATTATCTTTATTATCAGAGCGTGCTACGTGCATATAGTGTAAATAATATAATTATGCAAATAGTTATTGCAGTTTATGTTTTATATTTTTCTCTTGATATTATATATTTTGTTATATTGTATTTGCAGTTTTAAATGTTAAAAAATATTTTGCTTAATATTAATTTATATTCGCATTTGTAACAATGAAAATGTACGTAGGCACATACGTATATATATGCTACTTTGTTATATATATGCATTTATGCTTTATATCGTGTAATACGTTGCGTATTATATAATTAAGATTAATCCATTTTTATGTTTTAATATAAAAATATACGCAGAAAGAGGCAGTTATTGAGTGTGACGCGACTAAAGAAATAACGCAACACTACTTCTAGCGCAGCACCTATAGCGCGAGATTACTATCTCGTTTTGCTAATAATTGAGAATGATGGAACCCATATGTTATTATATATGGGTGGATTCGGCTTTTAATGCTCTTTAATTTTTGTCCTTACAAAATTTTTAAAATGTTGAAAAAAAGGGATGAAGGGTGGGTTAAATTAAAAAATTTGAAATTTTTAAAAAATATAAATATACTGTTGTAAAGAGTATAAAATGCCATAAAACTTTCGTATAGAACATTTTTTTATAAACCTTATATTTTCAAAGATATTCGCAAAAAACGAAAAAATGCGTTATTTTCGAGGGGTGGTTTCAACCCCTAAATGTCGAGATACGCAGATAAAAAAAAATATGGATCTAATATTTTCTTATGTTCTATAACATATCCGAAGCTCATTAAAATCGGTGAGGGACAGTTCTGTCCGTTCCCTTGTAAGACTACATTCTCTTTGGCGCTCACGATGCTTGTAAGCATCATTTGTCCTTGTTTAATATTTGATGGACAACAAAGACAAAATAATACTCACAGCGCTGTAAACTTCAAAGAGAATGCAGCCTAAGTCTCTATAAGTCTCTATGCTTGCGTATTAAATGTATACAAGTATATAGCGTGTTGAACGAGTTGGTAAAACATTTTTTGTACTTTTTGTTTTCTTATCGGCGAATATTGTTAAGATATATCACGTTAAAATAAATTGCGTCCACATATGCACGGTGAATGGGTAATTTGGAGATTTCCAAACACTGATAAATAAAAAATGTCAATTTCAGAATTCTTTTTACACAAAACGAGCTTGTTGAAAACATAGCAACACCGGCGTTAGCTGTCAAGAAGATGAAAAAAATTGATCTACATTATTATAACAAATGATTATTTAATTCAAAAATTGACAATAACAATCCACATTATATTTTTATTTGATTTCAATAAAAACTTATTTCTCTTTCATTCTTACGTGGATAATTTTTATAAAAATTATCGTAAAATATTAACTTTTCCCTACAAATTGAAAAAAAAATTAAAGTCTGTACGATCTTTTTGGAGTTATTAAGATTTTAAGAAAAAATGGTCATTTTAATTTTCATCGCTTATTACTCGTGAATAGATCAACGTATAGCGCTCCGCAAAAAAACAATGGAAAATTGAAAATTTGCACTTCCAAATATTAATTGATAAGTTGGGAAAAGCGCTTAGGCAAATTTGGCACAAAATTCCGCAGAAAATTATTCAGAGGTACATAAACATATAAGAACGTTTACAAGCAGTAATTGATCAAAGAACTTTAGTATTTATTATTGGGGAGTAATCGTACTATAAAACTTTGCTTTAGCGACGTGATTGGATCCTTTTTCACGACAATAATTGAAATAAATAAAAACCGTAAAATATGCAATTTTTTATGTAATCTTTAAAAATGCGATTTGTTGTTAGAAAAAATAAATCTATGTAAAAATTAATAATAGCATTTGAAAGTGCAAACTTTCAGCTTTCCAATACTTTTTTGCTGAGCGCTGTACGTTGATCTGTTCACGAGTAACAAGCGATAAAAGTCAAAGTAACCATTTTTCCTTAAAATTGTAATAATTTCGCAAAAAAAATCGTACAGAATTCGATTTTTTTCAATTTGTAGGGAAAAGTTCATATTTTACGATAATTTTTATAAAATTTGCGAGAAAAATTCACTGCACCCCATGGAGCGCGTCAAAGTATAAAAATTTTTGAAGACAAAACACGTTCTTATTCTTAAAGAGATGCCGAAAAGGGAAAAGGAGAGGATCAAAATCTGACAAATGCTCTTTAAAGTAGAGACATCAAGCTTTAAAATGAAAAAAAGAACTTTCGAATAGGATAAGTTTTTGCGAAGTTACAATTATTTAAATTTGAGTGAAATTTTGGTAAAAATTTTTGTTACGTTAATTTTGTTGCTCAGTGTATATATAAACTATTTAAAAAATCTGTAAATGTGCTTAACATTATAAAATGTATGATATCCAAACAAAATTACTTTTTTTAACTTTTTTAAAAGTAATTTTGTTTGGATGTTACTTTAGTGTTAAAGATCTTTTTTACAGAGTTAATATATACACTGGCGCAAAAAAAACGAGACAAAAATTTTGACCGATTTTTGGGCAATCTTCAAAGTAATGCAACTTTGCGAAAAATCGTCCAAGTTACACGTACTTTTTTTTAAATTAAAGGGCAAAGACTCTACTTTGAGAATCCCTAGGCGAAAGTTTGATTTGTTAAGTGCAAACTTTTGTATCGCATGAAAACCAAACATGTTTTTTTTAATTAAAAAAAGTAAAAGTTTGTTATCATTTTTCACAAGTTTTTCGTTAAAATCTGGCTAATATTAATCCAGATTCTTAAAGTTCATTCTTTTCTAAGCAATTTAAAAAAATACATGTCGATTCGATGTTTTTTGTTGATTGCACACGAGTTTGAAATTTGTACTGTATTTTAGGGCATTTTAGCGAATAAATACGGTATTTTTTGAATATCATGAATTTTGAGTATCAATATGATATTGCACATTGATTTTATTCGTGTTTAACTCAATCATATCGCCGTCATCAAAGTGACCTGATGTGCATCACGTGGAGAATGACGGTCGAATTTTGTACATCATATGGCTCTGAAATTCATCAGTAGAAATTTGTACTTACTGATCTGAATATAACGGATAGCTGACGCACCAAATTCACTGAAGTCAACAGAAGATCACATTCCTCTATATTCATAAACCCACACATACACGTAAACATACATATACACATACTCATACATAAAAAATAAAAGTTCAAATTTTATTTAAAAAAATCAGCCTTTTAAGGGCCACATGAAGTACGAAATCCGACCGTTATTCTCCACGTGGTGCACATTGAATCACCTTGATGACGACGGTATGATTGAGTTAAACACAAATAAAATCAATGTACAATATCATATTGATACTCAAAATTCATGATAATAAAAAAATACCGTATTTATTCGCTAAAATGCCCTAAAATACAGTGCAAATTTCAAACTCGTGTGCAATCAAAAAACATCGTATCGACATGTTTTTTTTTTAACTTGCTTAGAAAAGAATGAACTTTAAGAATCTGGATTAATATTAGCCAGATTTTAACGAGAAATTTGTGAAAAATGATAACAAACTTTTACTTTTTTCAATTAAAGAAACATGTTTGGTTTTCATGCGATACAATAGGTTCGCACTTAACAAATCAAATTTTCGCCTAGGGATTCTCAAAGTAGAGTCTTTGCCCTTTAATTTTAAAAAAAGTACGTGTAATTTGGATGATTTTTCGCAAAGTTGCATTACTTTGAAGATTGCCTAAAAATCGGTCAAAATTTTTGTCTCGTTTCTTTTTGCGCCTGTGTATATATAAGAAAAGTTGTGTAGACCCGAGAAGTGCGCGTTTTATCATCGCTTTCCCGCTTACGTGATTAACAGTCGAGTCCGCGACGAGTTTTATGGCGATGATGTGACAGTTTGTGGTGTATTTACACAAATATTTATTAATGTTTTTCACATACTTTGCAACATTTTTATTACTTTTAATTTCAAAAAACAATATTCTTGTTTATAAATTTGTATTCTTCCTATATATTTGCTGGAGCCGTTAATTCCAAAAATCGCCACGGATATTACTACAATCAATTTTAGAGATGTGCACGAAGCGAATAGACTGAGGTTGACTTGACATTACAAATGCTTCGAAGTATCTGCGTAAACTCAACTGTAGCTGTAGCTCACTATGTTCAACATTGGTCTGTTTTTAGTAGCTGCATTAAATTGATATAATTAGAATGAAAAAAATATGGAAATTATTCAATTTAGAGGAGGGAGCTCCGATGACCTCGACCTTGATATGTTGTCAAGATCACCCTCCTGAATGATTTTTAAAAGATTTTAACCATCACTCGTGATTCATTAAGAAGTTATTAACAAAAAAAGTAATAAGATATTTTTCGTTTTATTTATTAAAGCACCAAATATTAAGTTAAAAACCTATGTGGTATGGCACAAATGCGGACATCGTTTCGCTGTGTAAGCAGAAAGGATATGGGTGGAACTCACTTTGCGTAAAAAATCGAAAACTCATGTGGTGCAAAAAAAACATGGGCGAGATGCAGAGGCAAGGACTTCGCTTCTCTTCTTACATTCTCGCATTAATATTTATAACATATTTTATCTCCGTGGCGCAGAACAATGTGGAAACAAACAATGTGAATGTTGTTTGACGTAAAAAGTTGCAAACCTATAGGGGAGCGGTGGACAAAACGGTGAGTTAGGAATATTTTCCGAACAACGCAGCGACATCTAACAGGAGCGACATGAATTTTGAGGAAAAAGGTTCCCGATGTAATTTTAAACAGGTTAAATAATTTCTTACATTCCAATGCAAATTTGTAACAAATGCACCTTGTTTTTGGGCCTTCGCCGAACTTTTTCCGGATCATTTAATGCAAGTAAGTATTGAAAATCTTTTTTTAATACAAAAACAAGTTTTATTTCGTGAAAGTGAACCCCTTAAAAAATAAATTAAGCTTTTGTTCGTTAAAAATATTAATTTGCCATTACATAATACATTGTCACTCGTAAATATGATTCGGAGGCAGAACGAGGAGGGGCAAAATGGGGAGATTTATGGGCTTCTTTTTAGAATGCAAAAAATAACTAATCGCATACGTATGTGTTCCAGAATAGTACGGAATTATAAAAAAAAAACATCGAGGCAGTTAGAGTAAGGATGACAGGTCGCTGTTTTAAGTGTCGTTACGGGTGTAAGCAATACCCCAACTGCTGTTGCTGCTCGGCGTTCCTCAAACAACTTTGAACGACACGTAAAAAAATGCGAAACGATCTTGAGTGCGAGGTAGAGAAAAAAATGGGCCATTTTACTAGAGTTTTCAGCTTTGAACAGGAGAAGGAACTGGTTCAATTTTTGATTTCAATGGAAGCCTGACGTATGAAAAATTCCGCAAAATTGCATATCAACTAACTAAAAGGAATAACATTCTACATCCATTTAAAAAAGGCGATAAAGCTGGAATTGACTAGCTGAAAAATTTTATGAAACGCAATATGGAACTGAGTCTGCGCACGCCCGAAGCTACGTCAGCTCATGAGGATTCAAACGAGTATCGGTATAACAATTTTTCGACATTTTGTGTTCTTTTTATGAGAAATACGGCTTCATTCCCAATAGAATTTTCAACTGCGACGAGACCGGAATTTCTATAAATCCTAAGGGACCCGCTCGAATCATTGCAATGAAAGGTCGGCGTCAAGTTGGGGTAGTAACATCGTCAGAAAGAAGCGAAACTGTAACGGTGAAAATTTGTTTTTCGGTGACCGGTACTTACGCGCCGCCAATGTTCATTTTTCCAAGAAAAAGAATGCAACCATCATTCCAAATGGGGCTTCCGCCAGCTGCATTCTCAAAATGCAGTGAATCAGGTTGGATGATCAAAGAGCTTTTTCTCAAATGGTTTAGGCACTTCGTCGCTTTTACAGGAGCAACTCCCGAGGCCTGTTTTGTTGATCCTCGACGGACATTCAACTTACACAAAAAACATCGATGTTATCGACAAAGCTCGGAAAAACGGCGTCATTTTGTTCTGTTTGCCGCCTCATTGTTTCCACAAGTTACAACCGCTTGATATTGCTTTTATGAAACCACTGAACAAGTTTTTGGATGACCAAATCCGCATGTTTCTTCGAGGGAATCCTGAAAAAGTGGTAACATTGGCTCACGTCTCATCGCTCTTTGATGCAGCATATGCAAGAGCGACAATTATGACAACCGCAATCAATGGTTTCAAAACTGGAATTTTTCCATTGAATTCCAGCGTTTTTATTGTGTCCAGCGTGTTCATTTTGCTCCTTCGTTGACAACTGACATTAAACTTTCCAGCGAAGCATTAGCAGCGTCCGAGCTTGTCTTGGAAAACGCTCGTAAAACACCAATCCCGTCGACATCAACTACTGAACGGTGTAGCAGTCAACCTGACAACTCCAACAGCAGTACTTTGAAGCGATTACGCTGCAGGAGATTATGCCTATTCGACGAATTGCTCAAGGTACTCAACGTGTCAGTAAAAGACGAGGAAAAACTGCAGTACTCATTTCGTCACATACAAAACACAGCTGCTCGAAGAAATTGCTCAGAAACAGGCAAAAAAAAAAGAGAATGCTCCAAATGAGCTTTTATCAGATCCCAGAAGAGGCCGAGGCCGACCTGCAACCAAAAGTCCAAAGACTCCTAAAAGAGGTCGAGGCCGACCTCCGGTCCGAGTCAAGTAAGAAAGATAGCCAGCTCTATGTGTTTCTATTTATTGCAAAAACTGTTTCACTTGATTTTTCAATAATTTTCGACAAGTATACTAATGTAACAATTCCATTTGAACAATAAATTGTTTATTAATTATGTGTTATTACTGCTTTTAAGTGATCCCCGCTCCTGGGACAAAATGGGGAAAAAGTCGCCTTTTAGGAAAAACAATATTTTATGAGGTTCTCTAAAAATATATGTACTTTTTTGTACTTTGTTAAGTGTTTTATCGGACAACACTTTTATGGACAAGTATTTATACAGTATTCGTAAAATGATTTATTTTTCTTACAGAAGAAAAATTGCATTGAATGTTACGGTCCCTGTTCTGTCCCTCGCTGCCCTACGGTGCAAAAAACGTGTAAGCGAGATGCAAAGGGTGAGGCCTTTGACCCTTCCCCTATATCCTCACATTATTACAATATTGACAATTTTTTCGTTAATTTTTTAATAAACAAACGTCAATTAAAACTTTTTGACAGTAACTTAGGAGAGTAATAAATATTGACTTTATAATATTAGCAACATATGTATAGTCAAGGTCATCGGAACTATCTCTCTTATACTGAATAATTACCGTACATCGTATTTATGAAACTTTCTTTGTTAATAACTTTCTAACAAATCACGAGCCTCAAAAAAAATTTTTGTTTAATACTAATCCGGCGGACCAGACTAGTCAATCCTTATGTATTTTGACTCGCCAAATCCAAAGTCCAAATTGCAAAATTAGCTCACATTTTCTAACCTAAAAAAAATTCTTTTTTAATGTTAGTCTGGCGGACCAGACTAGTCTATCCCTATGTATTTTGACCCGCTGAATCCAAACTCAAGGTCAGAATTGCTGAATTGGCTCATTTTTTCTTAAATTTAAAACAATTTCTTATAATGTTGATCCGGTGGACTAGTATATTTTTACTTATTTTAACCCGCTGAATCCAAATTCAAGGTCAGAATTGCTGAATTAGCTCATTTTTTCTTAACCTCAAAAAAACACCTTGTAAAAAAAGTTTGGGTTACAAATGTATAATCCAGAGCGTGCAAGCTTGCATAACCACATTACCCGGGGAAAATTCAATAGGTATGACAAGTTTGAGCTTCTGTGAATAAATAGCGTGGAAAATTCACTTCCTTTTTCTAATACCCAGATAGTCAAGTAAAGGCAACGTGTTGTTATTTTGCTGTCACTTATTCCCTATTAATTTTATCAAACTAAAGCCAAGGTGTTTCCTCAAACTGTCTTTTGTTCTGACATCATGTAAAATTCTACATTAGAATTCAACAAACTGACGGCAAGTTGTCAACATGCATGCACAATTGCTGTCAATGTGACAAGTTTATTATTCTTCAATGCATGCACTTATAATTTTATAAACTCATGAAGGTTATTTGCTCTTCTGATGTTAACTTCGTTCTACGTTAAATTACAATGACAGCAAATTGTGGGCAAGTTCACAACATACATGTAGTGCATTAATTTGCCCGATATGCTTAATCTCGCTTGGCTATCTGGGTAGCAAGGTCTATCTCCCCCTGCTTACAGAGCGAAACAACGTCCACGCCTATACTTTACTACAAGGGTTTGCGACTTTAGATTTAAAATTGTGGCCAAATAGCGAATTAAAAATGTTTGAGTTAGGTTAGGAAAAAATACGGGGAGGGGGTGCAGGGAGAGGGGCGGAGCGCCCCCTCCCGTCCACACGTTCTTTAATCACATTTAAATTTATGTTTGTGTAAAAATTCGGCGCCCAATATTCCGTCGTATTTCACAGGAACATTATGAATTACATATACCGAGTGGCTAATTTTTCCTTCTCGAATCGGAATACGTATACGAGTTTTTCCTATAGTTGTAATTGAGTGTCCGGTAAGGCCGGTAATTTCGATTTTTACTTTATGAATAATGGCGTCATCTTTTAATGTTTCTAGTTTTATGAAAGAAATGGTTGCGCCGGCATTGATGATAAATTTGATTCTTCTTCGTTCGCCTTCGCATACGGGCAGTGCTAGCATGTCCAAGTCTGTGTCACTGTCCATACGCTTTACGTGCGTAATCTGATACGCTGCGGCTGTGCGCGTCGAACTTGAGACATTGCTCGAGCTCTCGTCGTTGTCGCTGCTCGCTAATTCCGAGCATCTTGTCATTTTAATTTCTTTATTCTTATTTTTGCTATTTTTAGCCTTTTTATAGTTTTTGGCTCTTCCTTTGGGTCACCTTCCTTTTTAGGGTGCCCGTGTAATTTCCAGCATTTGTTCCGGGCGTGTCCGGATTTTTTGCAGTAATCGCAATATGCATTTAGTGTATTTATGCAAGAGCGTCCTTTCGGTTTCGGTAATTTAAACTGATTGACATGTCGACTGTTGCGACATTCTCGTTCATCGTGGCCAGTTTTCCCGCACTTTTCACATTGGAGAGTCTGTTTATGATTATTCTGCTAAGATTCAGTGTGGGCCTCTTTTCTGTGTGCATTGGTTCGTGCATTAGGTCCCTTGACCTTTCCTTCTACGCTCGCTTTTGCGATTGTTTCATAATGTTGAGTTGCCCGATCCCTCGAAGTCTTATTAATCTCGGGGATTATATTCCATGCTTCTTTTAAGCTTAAATATTGGATGTGAGATCCGCGCTGGTGCCATAAATCTCTAAGCAATTGCGCATGTGAAATATCTAGCGCGTGGCTAGTAAGGCGTCGCGTATTCCTGGCCATTTTCCTTGGCAGAGAGTGGAGTTTGTTTCGATTTCCAAGTTGAGAACGAAGTTCGCGAATTTCAAATAATAGCTCATGGAGCATGTTCTTCATGGGGTGTATCAATCGCCTATTTATTTGTGGCGCTGCCGGTGTATTTCCATTTTGCTCGTGTGAGTCCCGAACCTCTTGTGATTCTTCTTCGGGTTTTTCCCGAATTACGCGGGGTGACGCATTTGGCGGGAAGCGTGTCGACGGTCGCGCTACGTCTATCCCGCTGTGTTGGTGAACGTGTGTCCATGTTGTCGTTATTTATTATACTAAAGACTCTGGTCCCTGTATTGGGAACACGCGTTCGATTGTTATATTCGGAGAGTTCGCTCGACTATCCAAAATTCGAATCGCGTTATCCAATATTGCTGTTAACGCGTCTTGAACTACGTTAAATGCTGTATTAATGTTTTGCTCGGTGAACATGGACGTTCGGTTATAAGCATGCGTGCTGAGTTCGCGTTACGGCTTATTTATCGCGTATGTCGCGTTGCGCTAGTACGTTTGCATTCGTATGCCTTTTGAATTACGGTAGCTATCCTAGTTATTTCTTTTACGGTAATCGCAGTTACCGGGGGTCAACCGATATTTTGTTCTATTCGCATTACAATTTTGTATCGTCCTACGCTGGTTCCATGTTACAATTTAATGTGTGTCGGACTTACATAAGTATGACGATAAGCTGCATGGTGCGGCGATCAGCTGAACCTCGTCGCGGTAGGTCTCGGCGTCGTCTCGAGTTTCACTGTTATCGCTGACGCGTTGTGTATGCTCCGACGTGACTGGCTTTCTGGCCTGTACAGCTGATTGTTCGGTGACGCTCGGCTCCTCTTGGATCTTCTTTTGGTAGTGTAAATCCCACGGTTGTCACCACTGTTGTACCCCTCGTTGGGAGTACGTTGGGGATCGCTGCCCGCGATCTCGCGAGGAAAGTTTTTAGTCACTCACACCGTTCTTCGTTTTGAACACTTTATTGTAATGTCTGTTTACAGTGTGCGGTTAGATCGCGACCCCGCAAGCCAGAGTGTCGCGTCTATGAGTTCACTGTCCACGACCCCGCAAGGCAGAGTGTCGTAGTTGTATATAATACAATGTTTTGTGTCGGCGATACACGACCCCGCAAAGCAGAGTGTCGGGTGTTATGTCAGTTTGACCGCTTCGGATTGGCCCATCTCTTGACGACTTCTGGTTGACCCGTCTCTTGACAGCTTCTGGTTGACCCGTCCCTCACTTTCTTTTTGCGGTTCATATATCCGTTAATTTGGTAGTCGGATCGAGAGAAGGAGATGATTGCGTGAGGTCGTAAGTCGGTCAGTGTTCCAAAATCTTGCTTAGACAGCAAGTGCTGTCTAAGAAGCATTGCGCTAATTGTCGAGCGGATTGCGCGGAACCTCGCGCTATGCATTCGATGCTGACTACTGCAGCTGACTGACTTACGTCATTGGTGCTACTAACACCTTTCTTATCGGTATGAGTGTGTCACTCATAACACTATGTGAATGAGGTAGTAGAGATTGAACGAACCATAGCATAAGAAAAAAATGGCCGACAAGGACGTCTTTGCAACCTGGGTCTAAAAACATCATAAATAACGTTAGTTGAGTTTTCAAAAGTTCTTCTTTCACCTCTTCATATTAAATTAGGACTCATAAAACAATGGGTGAAAGCTCTAAATAAAAAGGGTGAATGTTATCAGTATTTACAAGAAAAATTTTCCAACGTCTTTGATGCAAAATTGCGGAGAGAAATTTTCGATGAACTTCAAATACGTAAAATGTTGAGAGACGACAATTGTGTCACCAAAATAAATGAAGACGAAAGAGCAGCATGGCTGAGTTTCAAAGGTGTCATAGAAAATTTTCTAGGAAACCACAAAAGTCAAGATTACAGAGAAAGGATGGCGGAAATAATGGAGAACTATAGAAAACTAAGTTGCAATGAATCTTAAGTTGCATTTCTTGGATTATCGACTACTTCCCAGTAAATCTAGATGATTATAGTAAAGAACAGGGAAAAAGATTTCATCAGAACATCAAGGAGATGAAGAATCGATATCAAAGCAAGTGGAATGTGAACATGATGGCTGATTTCTGCTGAACGTTCAAACGAGATGTCTCCGTGAAAGGGAAAAAATATAAGAGAAAGTCATTGCACAGAACCTTTAAAAATAAAAAAAGTTAGATATAATAGAAGGAGTAAATTTTCTACGCTATTCATTCACAGAAGCTCATACTTGTCATACATATTGAATTTTCTCCAGGTAATGTGGCTACGCAAGCCTGCATGCTCTGGATTATACATTTGTAACCCAAACTGCTTTTATAAGGTGTTTTTTTCAGGTTAGAAAAAAATGAGCCAATTCAGCAATTCTGACCTTGAATTTCGATTTAGCGGGTCACATGTGCAATAAAGATGTTGACATGTTTTGCTACATTTGTGGTAAATTTGAAGTTCCAAACAATCATAAGAACATAACTACCAAAATCAAAGATTTTTATAAAGTATGCTTTGGTTTAGAAATTGCGAACCAAGAAACTAATTAGGTTTCTTGATTTGCAGGTAGGTACCAAGTAGTATTATTAACTACCTAACTTCATGGTTAAAAAGAAACAACTTAGTGCCAAGAAAGGTAAAAGCTTCTTATTATCGTGAGAGAAAGAATTTTAGAAATACTTTACTCAAAATAAAGATATTTCACTAGTATATGATATGCTATAATATAAAGGTATTGATGAATAAATTGAAACCTGATTGTTACAAGAGCGATAAGTGGAAGTTATTTATTGACTCTTCCAAACAAATCTTGAAAGCAATCTTGCTACACAATACAAATGTGTATGCTCCCATCCCTGTGGCGCATTCAATTGCAACAAAAAAAGAATATAGGAAATTGAAAACAGTTTTAGCAAAAATTAAGTATACCGAGCACTGGCAAATCTGTAAGAATTTGAAAATTATAACTATGATATTGATACGACAATTAGGTTACACAAAAGAGCCGTGCTTCTTGTGTGAATGGGACAGTAGAAATCGTCAGAACTATTACTCGAAAAAAATGTGACCAAGAAGAACGTCATTACATCTTGGACATATAAATGTTACAAACGATTCCTTAGTGGCTTAATAGATCCTTCAAAACTTTTCTCTCACCCCTTCATATTAAATTGGATCTAATAAAACAGTTAGTTAAGGCTTTAAATAAAGACGGTGAATGCTTCCAATATCTTCAAGAGAAGTTTACGCACATCTTCGATGCCAAATTAAGGGAACATAGCAGTTTGTCGGATTCAAAAAATCAATTTTTTTATTGCATTTTTCGACAGTTTGAACCTTTAAAAATGTTGTCCTAAAACTGTTTTTTTTTAAATTCCAATAAGTAAAAAAGTTACACAATATATTTTGTCGGGCAGTGCACAGGCGTGCGCTTGCCTTTTCTAACATACGGGCACAGCACGCGACGCGGGAAACTCGCATAAGTCGGTGTCTCTCTAAAAATCAACAAAAAGAGACAGATCTTGAACAGGAGAGTTTCCTGTATGGCCTAGGAATTGACGATGATAAGTTGAATAAATTCAGTTTTACAATAGAGTAACATCGTTCGAAAATTTTTAACGCGTTTTTTCTCAAAACCGTGTTTTTAAAATTGGTAACAACGATAACTTGAAGACGGATCAACCGATCTACCTTTTTTTTAACTGAAAACTTATGAAATTTGCTTGTCGTTGTCGTATCCGATTTTTAAAATTCGAATTTTTTTTCTTTTTTTTTTAACAAACAAAAAAAGATTTTTGGTCAAAAATCGGCATTCTGATTTTAAAAGTCCGTCATTTTGTTTAAAACTTGAATTTTAAAAATCGGATACGACAACGACAAGGAAATTTATTCTTTTTTAAGATCCCGTTTGGTTTTTGTGTTTCGGATAAACAGGCAAGGAGATATTATTGTTACCGCGGAATCATGCGTGGCGCGCACGGTAATTACACGACGGTGAAAGGAGGGAATTTTTCAACTAAACTGGTATAATAAAATTTGTACGAGAATTACAAAAGGTGTACTTTATTATGAAAAAAGTTTCATTTTTATAGTTAGTCTCTTGGCTCTGAAAAAAAAATTCATGAAGAATACCTTTTTTTGGTAGCGCCAAGCTGCTATGCCCCCTTAAAAAGAGTTTTCAATGTCAAATTAAAATACTGTTAAGGGATAAAACTTTTGTCACTAAAATAAATACTGAAAAAAATGCTTGGCTGAGTTTTAAAAATCAAAAATTTTCTAGAAAATCACAGGAGAGCAATATACAAAAAAATAGTATTCGAAACCCACATAGAAATAAAACCACCAATGGATGTCCATTGGACATCTGTCACGGAAGTTTGGAACTTCCAGTGAACGTCCACTGGACATCCAATACGGGGCCGTTGGAAATCCACAGTTCCGCATTGCGTACGTCCATTGGGGAGCGGTACACTTTTGGACACGATATCTTGCGCACGGTTTAAATGGCTACGATGCATTTGCACACTGTGCATTTGGACATAAAGAAATTTTATTAAAAATGTACACCAGTTATATGCACATGTAAAATTTGCGACCACCGGATATTTGCACACGAAAAAATGCCTACCATTCACTTGGACACGTAAAAGTTGTACACATTCATTTGCACACCATTCATTTGCACACCAAGAAATGCGCACCGATCATTTGCACATAGAAAGATGCACACCGATCATTTGCACACGGAAAGATGCGCACTGATTATTTGCACAGGGAAAGATGTGCACTAATCATTTGCACACGGAAAGATGCGCACTGATCATTTGCACACGGAAAGATGCACACCGTTCATTTAGACACGGTGCTTTTGGACACCGTTTATTTGCATACCGCTCAGTTGCACACCGTTCAATTGCACACCGTTCAATCAAACGCATATTAAATATTCATACATTATGACTGCGTTTGCAATGTGTACATGGGTTAGCGACTTGGACGGGGTGGGTGCGGGAGAGGGGCCGAAGGCCCCCCTCGCACCCTCCATGTGTGCGTGCGTGCGTGCGTGCGTGCGTGCGTGCGTGCGTGCGTGCGTGCGTGCGTGCGTGCGTGCGTGTGTGTGTGTGTGTAAAGCATTCACTGCACCACATGGGTTTGCGACTTAAATGGTGTGCAATTGAACGGTGTGCAACTGAGCAATGTGCAAATAAACGGTGTCCAAAAGCACCGTGTCCAAATGAATGGTGTGCAAATAATCGGTGTGCATCTTTCCGTGTGCAAATGATCAGTGCGCATCTTTCCGTGTGCAAATGATTAGTGCGCATTTTTCCGTGTGCAAATGATCGGTATGCATTTTTTCGTGTGCAAATGATCGGTGCGCATTTCTTGGTGTGCAAATAAGTGGTGGGTAAGTAAACGGTGTGTAAGTGAATGGTTTGCAAGTGAGCGGTGTGCAAATTGTTGTGGGCGAGGCACTCACAACCGATAGAAAAATTAAATATTATAGTATAATATTGAATAATATAATAACATTAAATCTGAATTAAGAAAGATGTTAGAATAGCTCGCCGAGGAAGGCTACTTATCGCGAGGTGTCAAGTAACTCGTGCGTTGCCGGTCGACCATCACACCGGTCAACGCACCGGGCATCGCATGGAATTTAGCGAAGTTCAGTTTAGCAACGATCATGCCACCGGAAATACATATTTGCGTTTTGGCAATTGTTGCTAAGCTCGCGAATATTTCCCGCGCGCCGGATGCGCGCTGTTATGACCATATATGGTCATGCAAAGAGCTTATTACCCCATTATTATACCAAATCTGCGGCACTACTTAAGCCGCTGCCGGACAGCGGGCCGCGGGATCAGTCGTAGTCAATTAAGCCGATACGTACGGCCCGCGAAATTAGCATACGAACTTAGAGTTCGGGACTTAGTTCCAACGTATCTCGAGCGAGCAGATATACAGCGCGCTATCTCAGAGCCGCGCGCCGTATCTTATCACCTCTGAGTAAAACGACACAGCACCTTCGCCGATCGCAAGTGTAAAGAAAGCCTTGTAACTACAGAGAATAAACACTTCTTTTGTTAATTACTAATAACAAGTGTGTTGGTGATTCGAGGACCCTGCCAACGAAAGCCTCCTTTCGCAAGTTCCTACTCCTAAGGTAGCAACAAACCCAACAAGATTATTTGTCGCACCGCAAAGTACGGCAAAATCATTCTGTTGCACCGCAAGGTACAACAAAATTGGTGGCAGCGGTGGGATTCGACTGCCAGGAAGGACGTGCATTTACGAAGTCAAATACAATCAAAGGCCAAGGGACCTACGTCACGAGCCGAGAGCAGCTGGACGACATCAAGAATCAGCTGACCGAACGAGCCCGCCGAGCGGAATTTAGCCACGGCCCAACGCAGCGTTATCAGCGACACCGGAGCACTGACCTACCGCACTACGCAGCTGACGGCATGGAGCGAATCGCAGCGTTATTGTAAGTCGAAACATATTTGTAAAAGCGTATACGAAGGGCAAAACGATAAGCCCTAATAACGTAACGTGCTGATCCCCCGGTAATCGAAAACTGGTTATCGTAAACGTAATTAATAGACGTGAATGTCGGAAAATAACGACGCCGCTATAGCAAACAACTCGTGGTTGCATAGCGACCAAGCCACCCAAGCTATTCAGTATTGCGCACAAGACTTCGAAGAAGCACACAACAGAATCCGTACAGAACTAGACCCCTACGATAACGAGCTACCCGAAAACGTCGTCCGCGAACGAGAATTCCCATTCGCGAACGTCGACGCGAGTTTATTTCACTATAACGAACTCAACGCGACACGACAACACCGTGTAGAACGACGGACGAGACCGTATGAGAGCCGCACCCCTAGCCGCGTTTTATCACGAGGCGAGTTTTCACTCACTTCCTACGAGTCCGATATTTTCGACCCAGCGGAACTTTTCCAAACGAACACGATGAATAACGACGAGCAAACGGAAACTCAACAGTTCATCGTCGGTGCAGAACAAGAGATACAGAACCTGTACCGAGAATTAAGCACAAATGCGCCAAGACCCGCACGCACAACTGCTACGTAAAGAGAAGACGTGCAGGAAATAAGGGAAGCCCTACGCGTAATGATGCACGAAGTCAGGATACTGCCGAGATTGACGAGGTGCAAGAGACGAATTCGCGAACACTACGTACAAACGCACCTCGACAAACGCGATATAGCTGGCATGAAACCGCGTTCGAATACTCAGACAACGACGTGCGCCGACAGAGAGGCCGCTGAATTTTGTCGTTAAAAGAAGCCCGCGGCATGATACCCGAGTTCGACGGCAACGCAAATAAATTGCAAAAATTTCTGAGTGCACCTACGCGATCGAGAATGTAGACCCGTCGGATGAAGTATCCTAATTAGGGGCAATATTATGCACTAAACTAGAAGGACGCGCCATGTTAGATTTCCAGAAGCGTAAGCGATTTCCTACAATTAAAAACGGAACTGGAAGCATGTTATGCGAGCAAACGAAGCACAACGCATTTACAGCTCGATTTTAATACTCTGAAGCAAAAACCTGGGGAAAGCGCTCGAGCTTACGGACTGCGTATAGATAAGCTTACGATAGATCTGTACGAGTCAATGATCGAAGGCCGATAACAATACACGGCAGAGCATAAGCGCATCATTTAAAAAATGCTGCAGCAAACATTATTTTATAAACTTATGTAAATGCAACTTTTAAAAAATATAACTTTATTACTTTTGCAACTTTTACATACAGAAAACGTTAGCATATTAACAATAAATTACCACAAATAAATGATATAAAAAATTTATTTATACATTCTTATACTCCCTATCTTGAGCTTAAAAAACCTAAACAATTATAAAATTATTATAAAATTATTTATTAATCTATTCTCATTAAAGTTTAAAGTTTCCCACAAATAAATGATATTAAAAAATATAGCTATAAAATTGGATATTTATACAAATCAAAAAGTTTTTTACTTTACTAATACTTTGCAATATTATCATTTGACGATTAACTTATTATAGTTTAACAGAAGGTAAAGAAATGTAATAAAAATAAATGTTTAAATATATAATATATACACCACATTACAAGCAATAATATGAATATTATTTAATTTATTATAAAATATAAAAATATTGTGTATTGAGTGTTTTTATATTAAATTTTATATTACAATAAATTAATGTGCTTTATTTATATTGTTATTTAATGTTATATTTTTAAAATATTTTCTAAAAAATTATTTATTTTAATAAAAGTTTTATAAATAAAATATATAACGTTAAATAATTATTACATAACAATGAAAATTTTAATCAAAAATTGTATACAATTAAAATACATAGGCAGTATAAAAGACATTCTTTACAAACATTATTTTATAAACTTATGTAAATGCAACTTTTAAAAAATATAACTTTACTACTTTTGCAACTTTTACATACAGAAAACGTTAGCATATTAACAATAAATTACCACAAATAAATGATATAAAAAATTTATTTATACATTCTTATACTCCCTATCTTGATCTTAAAAAACCTAAACAATTATAAAATTATTATAAAATTATTTATTAATCTATTCTCATTAAAGTTTAAAGTTTCCCACAAATAAATGATATTAAAAAATATAGCTATAAAATTGGATATTTATACAAATCAAAAAGTTTTTTACTTTACTAATACTTTGCAATATTATCATTTGACGATTAACTTATTATAGTTAAAAGAAGGTAAAGAAATGTAATAAAAATAAATGTTTAAATATATAATATATACACAATATTACAAGCAATAATATGAATATTATTTAATTTATTATAAAATATAAAAATATTGTATATTGAGTGTTTTTATATTAAATTTTATATTAGAATAAATTAATGTGCTTTATTTATATTGTTATTTAATGTTATATTTTAAAAATATTTTCTAAAAAATTATTTATTTTAATAAAAGTTTTATAAATAAAATATATAACGTTAAATAATTATTACATAACAAGAAAATTTTAATCAAAAATTGTATACAATTAAAATACATAGGCAGTATAAAAGACATTCTTTACAGACATTATTTTATAAACTTATGTAAATGCAACTTTTAAAAAATATAACTTTACTACTTTTGCAACTTTTACATACAGAAAACGTTAGCATATTAACAATAAATTACCACAAATAAATGATATAAAAAATTTATTTATACATTCTTATACTCCCTATCTTGATCTTAAAAAACCTAAACAATTATAAAATTATTATAAAATTATTTATTAATCTATTCTCTTTAAAGTTTAAAGTTTCCCACAAATAAATGATATTAAAAAATATAGCTATGAAATTGGATATTTATACAATTCAAAAAGTTTTTTACTTTACTAATCTTTGCAATATTATCATTTGACGATTAACTTATTATAACAGAAGTTTAACAGAAGGTAAAGAAATGTAATAAAAATAAATGTTTAAATATATAATATATACACAATATTACAAGCAATAATATGAATATTATTTAATTTATTATAAAATATAAAAATATTGTATATTGAGTGTTTTTATATTGAATTTTATATTACAATAAATTAATGTGCTTTATTTATATTGTTATTTAATGTTATATTTTAAAAATATTTTCTAAAAAATTATTTATTTTTATCTTTTACAAATTAATTATAGATAAACATTATGTGATTTACTTTGTAATATTACATTAAATTTTTCAACAATAAATATTCATACGGTTTTAATGTACTGTAATGTACATAAAGGAAAGAGATTCTTTCTTACTTTTGACTCTTCTGTAATTCTTCTCTATTAGAGGCTCCTCCCTCGCTTTATTTTTTTTCTCAAGTGAAAGATTTCTTTCTTATTTGCTTTCTTTTTTTTAATGAAATTTTTATTTATAGTATCCTGTTTTCTCTATAAAAGAAGTTGATATTGTATTTTATAGTATTAAGCTTTATCAGATATTTTAAACATGTAAATAATTTATTTTATTTTACTCACACACACACACACACACACACACACACACACACACACACACACACACACACACACACACACACACACACACACACACGCATAATATAAAAAAATAGTAATTAAAATTAATTTATTTAAACACACGCATACACGCGCGCAGACACACGCCCATACACGCATAATAAAAAAATAGTAATTAAAATTAATTAATTTATACACACGCATGCACGCGCAGACACACAAATTAAAATTAATTATCTTTTTTACAAACTGCTATTATGCAAAATGTTTACTCCACTCACAAACAGTTATCGTCACGTTAGCACAACTTTTCAAGTAATACTGCTAATTCCGTTTTATTTACATCACGTTACTATGTTACATTGCTATGTTACCCATAAGTTTGTTTATATTTTATAATAAAAATTGAATTACTGTATTATTATACAAGGTGTCAAATAGCGCGTCTGTGGTCTAATAATATATATAAAATAATAAATATAAAATACAATTGAATCATGCACATACACAGGCACAGCCACGCGCGCACGAACACACCCACGCACGAATGCACGCACGCACGTACGCACAAATAATTTTTTTCACAGACATACTTTGTCACGCAAACACATAAACAAAATTATAATTAATTACTTTTTAATAAAAAAAAAATTAAAATTAATTTATTTACACACGCATGGCAATATAATGATCCAGGAGCTCTAGCAGTGAGCGGCATTTATACTAATAATGAACTTGAAAATTTGAGAGATCACATTATGTTTTCGGCAGAAAAGAACAGTATATTAAATACAATGGCACGCGGCGTAAAAGGAGAACCAACGTTATCTCAAGGAATATCACTATCACACCTTTTGGACGAAAATTCTTTGGAAAAAATAACAGAAAGTACATGGAAAAAAATCTGGGGAACATTTTTATCAGTCGGAAACGCAAGCGCAGGAGTAATTGGAATATACTTCTTTATTAGAACAGTTAAACTTATCATAGACACTGTTATTCATGGATATGCATTACATACAATCTATGGATGGTCAATTCATCTTATTGGAGCATTATGGGACTCAGTGACAAATTTATTATTACATCTGGCTAAAATAGGAAATGAAGAAAAATCAAGAGGAAACAAGAATGAAGAATCAAAAGAAGAAAATCAAAACTCTGAAGAATTTAAAGAAGATCAAACACCTAAACTTGAAAAAGAAAACGCAAAAATAAACACTTACAACATTCAACATAAACAAATTGCAAGTTATCACATTGAAAATGAAAAAGAAAAGATAATCCACAATGAAGTACCAAAATTATACCCATCGTTATAATTTATAAATAATTTGTTTAAATTTGTAAAAGAACAATAAGTGGAAAAACCTTTTAATTAACATTTACTAAAAGATTAATTTTCAAATAGATCATTCAATACATTTTTAAATAACCGCTTATTGTACTTAGCAGCCGCAAGCGCAGAAGAGAGAATCAAGGGTCCCGCCGTGAGTAACACGAGACGGAAACCCGACTCGCCGAAGCACGACTACAAGTCAGATGCCCGTCGCCGAAATTGCGACAAATACGGCCATTATAGTAAAGATTGCCGGAATAACAGGAGCGGTAACCGACACGCCCTGCCGCAACCCGACAAACGCATAAACGCAATAGACAAACATTGCAAAAAGCGCGGACACACTTGCAACGAGTGTTCGGATCTCCACGGACGGCAAAGGTACCGAACGCGCAAGGAAAGATGCAAAGCGCCGAGATAAGGGGAGCAAGAAAGAAAGCGATAACGCAGAAAAAGAACTCCGACTCCGAGCATAGTAGCGAGGAAGAGGGAGAGACGAGCGATAAGCAGAGTACGCGCGCTCGAGGGTATCATGTGACGCACGTAAGATAAGACACCGCATGATGCGATGGTCTTGACCTAATTACGCTCCCAATCAAAGACACGCACGCTGGCGAACTCGACGTGTTGTTCGATTCAGGCGCGACGCTCTCTTTAATAAAGGTAAAAAACCTAAAAGGAAAAACAAAAATCTATCCCGAAAAAGTAGTCTTGGTAGGAATAACTGGCCACCGAGTGCATACTATCGGAAAGATGCAAGCCACCATTAAGATAGGCGAGCGAGAAATTAAACACGCCATTTATGTGGTAAAGGACGATTTCCCTATGGAATACGAGGAAATAATCGGCCAAATAACAAAAAAAGAAGAAACAAACACTACACACTACACTTAAATTATAACTTATGAACTCCAACTAAAAACTAAGAGAGGGAGGAAGTTCCAGTGTTTACTCCTCTGCCTCTCTGCCCCCCTCTTCCGAGGAGTCCTCATACTAAGGATAACGTTCCTCTAGGGAACCAAAATCGCACTTCCACTCTTTCTCAAAGTCAGAAAATTGTTCTAACAAATAGTCAACAAGACTCCGGGGCGGAGGAACCACGAAAGGGTCACCAAAGTCTAACCCCTCGTCCTCCCCCTCAGATTACTCCTCTTCGTCAGAGGAACGACATCCCGCTCCTCTTCGTCCGAAGCATCTTCACACACAATAAAATCGCCCGATTTAGACGACGGGAGCGGCAATGCCGGCACTAAAACTTTCATTTTTTTTACGCGAGAGACGACGAATAAAAAACATCTCGCACGACAGCTCGGACAAGACTGAGAGCAGTCAAAGATAGTTGACCAAAGGCGACTGCAATAGTAGCTGAGATAAATAAACATTACACCTTTCTCACGCACAATTAAAGAAGAGCATAACGTCAACGAGATAAAATAATGCTGATTAATAAGATGCGAGGTAGTAATGATAAACCACCTTGCAGGGGACTTCTCACATGTATCTACCCTTAACAACAGTCAAGGAAGCGACACGCCGTATCAAGTGGAGAGATTTACCCATCATCCGGAGATATACTATGAAAAAATAGGAAGACTCCGACAAATTGAATCGCAATGGAAATTAATAATTAAAATAAATACTGCGTCTTTATTAAAAAGACTGACGCAAATTGAAAAATATGTGCAAAAAACAGACAATTTACGTAGCGATAATAAATAAAGCCATATGCGACAGCTTCAACGCAGCCATAACAAAAGAATACCAAAGGACAAACCGACTGATCCGTATAACTGATACATATAAAACGCCGACAGTACAAAAACGAGGACTGATCGACGGAGTAGGTTCAATAGCCACATCGCTATTCGGTACCATGGACGCCGACGACAAAAAAGTAATTGACGAGCGACTCGCAATGCTACACGATGCACAACAAAGCACGCAGTACAAAATCAACTAAAAATAATACAGGCGACTATAGCACACATCGACGAAACTGAAAAGACGATACAACATAACGAATACCTCCTCGCAAACGCGACCAAAAACTTAAAGCTAGAATTACTAGAAAGCGAACGCGCAAACAACATACAATCGAATTTTATAATTATCAACACCGTACTATCAGATTTAACTCGCGATGCGGAAGACGTTTTAAATTACGTCACATTATTAAATAAGGGTATGATGCACTTCAGATTAACGCCTATAGACCACATAATACAATTGCTTAAAGACGCGAACTCCCAACTCCCGGAAGGACTCTATTTTCCGTTTAGAGCGAACCAAGAAGAATGGTTAACCATTAAATAATTTGCAATTGTAAGCGCGTACTGCGATAGCACAAATATATACACGATTTTGCGTTTTCCATTAATATCAGCGTCTAAATACGAAATATTAAATGTAATTGCACTACCTGTGCCAGAGTGTAACAACACATTTTTAATAATAGATATCAGTTACCCTACCATAGCGACAGACGGGGACCAGCACACGTACATAACTTTGTCGCGTATCGATTTACAAAATTGTATAAAAATAAATAAAGATTACCTATGCGAGCGAAACTATCCTGCGAATAGGATTAATCCGCACTCTGTACGCGAAATCAAAACATTTCTAGAAACCGATAGGTATAACGAAAATTGTAATATTAAAAACATAGCATCTAACTAATTTTTGGATAGCATTAAGCGACTCGCACTCATGGCTATACTCCGTACAAGAAAAACAAACTGTAACATTATACTGTAAAGACCACGGACAGATAAAGGAAGTCATTGAAGAAACAGGTAAAATAACATTGAAGAATAACTGCAAATTAATGACTGAAGACACAATAATAAAGTCACCTAAGTTATTACACGAAATAGAAACGTATCTACCACAGTATAATATTTCGATACTAGAGAACGAAACAAAACTAATCACAGATGCAGTGCAACCGATAAAATTAAAAAATATTTTCCTACATTCCTCAAAATTAGAGGACTTAAACAAAAAAATTATTAAAATGGACAAAAAATTAAATGAAGTATCAAATTCAATTTTTCAGTCACCGCACTTTATCTATCCAACGGCTACCAGCGGAACAATTATTGTAATAATACTAGCAATAATAATAATCGTTATTGTTATAAAAAAGAAAAAACGAAATAGCCCTGAGAAGCGAGTCGCATTAGATATAGATGCGGAATATACAATTTCCAGATCTATTTTAAAGCGTAGCAGTAGCACGCGTTTTTAATTAAAATATACAAATACTTCGTACCTCCGTTTTTGTTTTTTCAACAGGGGAGGGATGTTGTGAGCGAGCCACTCACAACCGATAGTAAAATTAAATATTATAGTATAATATTGGATAATATAATAATATTAAATCTGAATTAAGAAATATGTTAGAATAGCTCTCCGAGGAAGGCTTCTTATCGCGAGGTGTCAAGTAACATGCCTCGTGCGCTGCCGGCCGACCATCGCACCGGGCATCGCGTGGAATTTAGCGAAGTTTAGCTTAACGATCATGCCACCGGAAATGCATATTTGCGTTTTGGCAGTTGTTGCTAAGCTCGCGAATATTTCCCGCACGCCGGATGCCCGATTTCTTTGTAGTACATAACGTAATTTCCTTTACCTCCTCTATTTTCTTTCCCCTCTACCTCCAATTCACCATTTTCCATCTTCCTCCATCTTTTCTAAATCTCATTATCTTCGTCTTTTCACATTTAGTACCAGCTCCTTCTCCTATAAATAATTTTCCAATCTATCATACTCCGCATTTCCCCTTCCTTCTTTGCCATTAACACTATATCATCTGCATAAGCGTATACACCTTTTCTCCTCCCAACTCTATCCCCCCCTCCCCCATCTCATTCTGCTCATTTCTTCCTCTAAATTTGCTATTAGCACATTAAATAAAATTAGACTTAATGGGCATCCCTGCCTTAGCCCCCTCGCTGTCCAAAATTCACTATTAATCTCCTCTCCCACCCTCACTCTACTCTTTGTCCCTCTCAACAATTCTTCCACCCTCTCTCTCTCTCTCTCTCTCTCTCTCTCTCTCTCTCTCTCTCTCTCTCTCTCTCTCTCTCTCTCTCTCATTGGCCGAATGGGTGGCGGCGTTGCTTGCTATGTCCATAAATCGCTTGGAGCTTCCATTGTCGCCATGTCTGACAGCGGTCATGTAAACGATCCGGAGTATCTAATTATTGATATTCGCTTGCCGCACAATGATTCTGTCTTGTTCGCATCCATTTACAGGAGACCCAAAGGCTGCTTCCTTCATGACTTTGTTACATCGCTTACTAGCTTCTCTCATCTGTATAAAAATATTATTATTGGTGGCGACCTCAATTGTAACCTGTTGACCAACCAAGTAGAAGCATCTTATCTACGCGATCTTATGTATAGCCTGTCTCTTCATATTGTTCACTCTGATGCCACTTTTCACACGGCCACTTCCGACTCGTGGCTTGATGTCTTGATTGTTAATGACCGAGATAAAATATCATCTTTTTCTAAATCATTATGTCCTTTCATTGCGGGCCACGACCTTCTTTCTCTCTCGTTCTCTATTAAGACTTTTATCAGCACCGAGCGCTCCATTCTGCGGCGCTGTTATAGACACATTGACAATTCTGAGTTCCTCGAGCTCCTTAATGTTAATGTCGAGAAAGTTTCTGCCACATGTAATATTTTGTCTGACAGTGCCATTGTTAATGAATCATGCGAAACGCTTTCTAACGTACTTTGTAATGCGCTCGATGTATGTGCACCCGCCCGCGCTTTCGTGATCAGGAGGCCACCGGCACGATGGCTGACTGATGACTTGAAGTGTCGTCTTCGTGCTCGCAACACGAAGTATGTATAAGCAAGCTAAGAGTTCAGGCAGTCTGCTTGGTTACTTGAGATACAGACATTTTAGAAATCAGCTAAACTCCGACATTAAACGTGCAAAGAGTGAATTCCTTGCTGACTCTCTCGATAATATTGATGATCCGGCTAAGTTGTGGAGAGAGCTTGCCCGTCTTGGTCTTGTAAAGTCCACTTTGGCTTCCCCTCTTCATTTCTTTACCTTATCCCAGTTAAATTCGTACTATGTCTCAGTCTCTTTCGATCTTCCATTGAGTCATTCTGACCTCAGCTCAGCCATTTCATTTATTTTTATACCTTTACCTGTCCACCCACACGCCCAGAGTTTTCGTTTTCTCCTATCACTTCTAGTATGATTTACAAGCTCATTGTTGCCAGCCCTCTTCACTCTTACGCTTCTGGTGTCGACGGCATTCCTCCTTTTATACTACGCATTGCTTGGCCGTGCATTTCGTCCTGGCTTACTGAGCTTTTCAACAATTCATTGAAATTCTCTTCTTTTCCAACTGCTTGGAAGCGCGCTCTTATTCGTCCGCTTTCTAAAATCAGCAAACCGACGTCCCCATCTGACACTCGACCGATAGCCAATCTGCCAGCGATGTCCAAACTCCTTAAAAGAATTGTGGCTGATCAAATGGTAGATTATTTAAACGAACATAATCTTTTTGATCCAAGGCAATCGGCATACCGCTCTAGCTATAATACACAGTCTGCTTTATTGCGTGTTTGCAATGATATCAAGGAGGGAATAGATGCTGGACTTGTTACCATCATGGTACTTTTTGATTTCAGTAAGGCATTTGACACCGTTCCGCATCTTCTACTTCTCACCAAGCTTAAAAAATATGGTTTTTCTGATGCGGTGATCATGTGGTTTTACTCATATCTCACTGGCCGTTCCCAAGCAGTAATTGACGATGTCGGAATCTGCTCAGAATGGCTTCCTACTTCCTTAGGAGTTCCTCAGGGTTCTGTGCTGGGTCCCTTATTGTTCTCCCTTTTTATCAATGACATTAGCAATGCTTTGACCTTCTCAAGCCATATGCTCTTCGCTGACGACTTGCAGATATATCTTTCCTGCTCTCCGAAAGATATTCTGCGTGGCCTTGAATTAATATCAAGGGACGCTGAGGCTATATCTGAATATGCTGTAGCAAATGGCTTTAAATTAAATCTTACCAAGTCCAAGTCGATCATCTTTGCTAGCCATGCTTACTTCAATTATATTGATACTTCCCTTCTTCCTAAAATTACTGTCGACTCTACACCTTTGAGTTTTGTTAGTGAAGTGAAGAATCTGGGTGTAATTTTTTCCTCTAACATGTCATGGAGTAAGCATGTCAGACGAGTGTCTAGAAATGTTTATTTTGCCTTAAATAGGTTAAAGTTCAACAGGAACTCTCTCTCAACTGAGCTTCGAATTAAACTAGTGAGCACTCTGATACTGCCTCACATCGACTATTGCTGTTTGGTCTATCATGGACTTAGCAATGATTTAAATATCAAGTTGCAAAGACTTGTGAATTGTTGCATTAGATTCATCTTTAGTTTGAGGCGAGATGAACATATCACACCATTTAGACGTCGACTTGTGTGGCTTTCCGTCGAAAATAAGAGGCTGTTCTTCCTTGGTTGCCTAATCTACCGCATTCTCAATCATCAGTCCCCTTCATATCTCAGTGAACTCTTCATTCCTCTTGATCCTTCATTAAGAAGATCTAATCGCACAATGACATCATCACATATTTTTCATATTCCTAATCATAGAACTACTTCATATCGTAATTCCTTTCATTTATCGGCGATTTATTTCTGGCATTCTCTTCCAGACAACATTGTTTCCGCTCCCTCACTTGCATCTTTCAAGACTCTCCTGCGATCATTTCTTCTAGTATCGGAGTTAGCATGATCTCTGCTGCACCATCGAAGCACGCCTGTTCACGCCTGTTTACCGTTATTTTTATTTTCATTTTTATTTTTTATTTTATTTTTATTTTTACTTATATTTCTAAACTTATTTGTACTTAATTTTACTTTTTTTCTTATACTTTTTGCTTACTCTTGATTCTTAGTCTTGCTTTGACTCGTCCTTCTTTGCGTTATATAGTTTTAGTTTTAGTTTACATTAGTTTTAGTTAGGTTAGATTAGTTTAAGTTAACCTACCTTGTATTCTTATGTTGCGTTTATTATTCTGCGTTTTACCTAACTTTTGTTCTTGATATTTTTTCTTTACTCCATGTAACTTATTCTTTGCCCTTTAGCTTATGCTTGGGCATAATAAATATCTCTCTCTCTCTCTCTCTCTCTCTCTCTCTCTCTCTCTCTCTCTCTCTCTCTTTCTCTCATTGTCCTACATAGTACTTTCCTATCTACTAAATCAAATGCTGCTTTTAAATCTACAAATAGCGCTACCAGTCTACCTTTTCCTTTTTCTATTTGCTTATTAATCAGATAATTCAGCACGTATATGTTGTTTATCGTTCCCATTCCCTTCCTAAAGCCTGTCTGATTATGTGGTATTATCCTTTTTCCTTCTATCTCTTCCTTCAGCCGCTAATATTGCTGTGTAAATTTTATATGCCGTTGGCATCAGTGTCACCCCTCTATAATCCCCCACTACCTCTCTTTCTCCCTTCTTCAATATCAAAATCACCTCTCCTTCCATATCTCCGGCCACCCTTCTCGTTTCCATATTCTATTACAGAATTCCCAAATCCAATCTTTCATTCTTTTCCCCCATATTTTCATACCTCATTTGCCACTTCATCTACCCCCGCTGCCTTTTTTTCTTTCAACCTTTTTATTATTTCTTCCATCTCCTTTCTTCTTATTTCTTCCTTTTCATACCTCTCTCTTCCTTTCTTCTTTCTTCTTGTTACTTGCCCTTCTACTCCTCCCAGCAAATCCATAAAATAATTCCTCCATTCCCTTCCTTCTATCCCCTCATTTCCACTCTCTCTTCTCTTTCTCTCCCTGTTTACTATTTCCCACACCTGTTCTTCCGTTCTTGCCTCTTGCGTTATCCTTATCCATCTTTCCGTTTCTTCCCTTTTCTCCCTCCTACATAACTCCTGATACTTTTTTCACTCTTAATTTTTGCTCCTTTTCTCTCCCCCTCCTTCTATTCCCTCAGTTTCCTTCTTGCTATCCTCTTTCCCTCCCTGCATTCCTTGCCCCACCACTCCCTCCCTTTTCCTCTCCTACATCTCCTCTCTTCCTCTATTTTTTCTACCGTTCTCTTAATCTTATCCCTAGCCTGCCCCATTCCTCCTGTATCCTCTTCCCTAACCATACTTCCTCCATTTCTCTTCTAAACATCTACGCTCCTTCCTCATCCCACCATCCTCTCCATTCCCTTCTTTCTTTGTTTTTCCTTCTTCCCCCCATCCTTCTCCCTATAAGCGTTACTTCCACAGAGTGATGGTCCGAGTCTATCTTCTCTCCTATCTCCAACCTAACAATCTTTTCTCTTATTTCCTCATTTCTTATAACGTAATCTACAACCGTATTTCCTCTGCTTCCTGTATACGTAAATTCCCCTTCCTCATCTTCCCCCCCCCCTCCATTAAATATATTTCACCCCCCTCCTCCACAAATTCAACAAATCTTTTTCCCATCCTATTTATTTTCTTATCCTTTGATCTTCTCCCTTTCTCCTCCTCTTCTCCCTCCCCTTAACCCCCTTCCCATCCGCCTCCCCTTCTTCCATTTTCGCGTTAAAGTCCCCTCCTATAAACGTTACTACCTCCTTTTCTCTCTCTTCTACCCTCCACTTCCGTCTCTATCTCCGTCCCTTTTTCTACCAGTTTTATTCTCATCAAGATCCCACCCATCGCCCTTCCTTTCTTATTCTTCCTTCCCACAAATTGTACCCCCCATTTATATCCTTTCGGTAAATTCTTTTTCAACTTTCTCTATTTCTTTGAGGCCTATAATACTCTCTCTAAATCTCCATTTACATACACCCCTACTATTCTCAACCTTTCCTTTTCCAATTTAACCATCCCCACGATCATCTCCACTTCCGTCCTCTATCTTCGTCCCTTTTTCTATCAGTTCCAATTTTATTCCCATCAAGATTCCTCCCATCGCCCTTCTTTTCTTATTCTTTTTTCCCGCAAGTTGTACCCCCCCATTTATATTTTTTCGGGAAATTCTTTTTCAACTTTCTCCATTTCTTTTTCTCCACTATAGTCTCTAACAACACTATCACCTCCCATCTTTCTAATCCCTTCCAAAAATCTCTGTCTTTGTTTACCAGTCCGGCCACGTTCCAATAACATACTCTCCATTCCTCTCTCCTCCCCTTCTCCCTTCCTCTCTCTCTCTATCGCTCAACTACCTGTTCCCTTCTCCCTCTTCCTAGTTCCTTTCCCCCTTTTATTTCTTCTCCCTTACTTTACCCTCTTTGCTTCTTAATACTTCCTCCCCTTCGTCCCAAGCCCACCACTCTCCGTCAATGTTTATCTTTCCATAACTCACCCACGCTCTTCTCCCCGTCTCTTTTTCCACCTTTGCTATTTCCTGCAGCCTCCATTTAATCCTCTTTTTCCTCCATGTTAAGTCCTCCCCTATCTTTTCCCTTCTTCCCTTCGGTATCTTTTTCTTATTCATTATTTTCCTCTTCTGCTCTTCATTTTCTAATTTTATCAACAGTATGTCTCTCCCTCCCTCTCTACTCTACTCACCTCCTCCAATTTTGCTCCTACTCCTATCTCATTTAACAAATCTTTCACCGCTTCTCTCTTTTTTCCTTCCTTAATCTCTAGTCCCCTAATTATCACGTTCCTCCTTCTCTCTTTTCTCTCTCTCATTTCCCATTCCTTTTCTAACCTCCTCATTCTCTCTTCCACCCTTTCCCCACCTTCTCTATTTTTGTCTCTCTCTTCTCTCCTTCCATCTCCCCCACCCTCTTTTCTAATTCCTCAATTCTACTCATTAATTCTTTTCTTTCTTCCTACCACCTTTTATCTCTTTCCATTTGTTCCCTTCACATCATTTCCATTCTTTCCTCTAACATTTTTAATCCCCCTCTCACACCCTCAACCCCTCTTCTTTTATCCGGGTGGCACTCACTTAGACACGGTTCAAATGACCACGGTGCATTTGCACACTGTGCATTTGGACACAAAAGAAATTTTATTAAAAATGTACACTAGTTATATGCACACGTAAAATTTGACCACCGGATATTTGCACACGAAAAAATAACCACCGTTCACTTGGACACGTAAAAGTTGCACACCATTCATTTACACACCGCTCACTTGCACACCATTCACTTGCACACCGTTCACTTGCCCACCACTCATTTGTACACCAAGAAATGCGCACCGATCATTTGCACACGGAAAGATGCACACCAATCATTTGCACACGGAAAGATGCGCACTGATCATTTGCACACGAAAAGATGCGCACTGATCATTTGCACACGGAAAGATGCACACTGATCATTTGCACACGGAAAGATGCACCCCGATCATATGCACACCGTTCATTTAGACACGGTGCTTTTGGACACGGTGCTTTTGGACACGGTGCTTTTGGACACCGTTCAATTTCACACCGCTCAGTTGCACACCTTTCAATTGCACACCGTTCAAGTCGCAAACCCATGTTCAGTGAATGCTTTACACACACACACACACACACTGGAATTGCTTCGTCTTCAGGGTTGTAATATTTTTGATATTGTATGATGTATAATCTATGTATGAATATTTAATATGCGTTTGATTGAACGTTGTGCAATTGAACGGTGTGCAACTGAGCAGTGTGCAAATAAACGGTTTTCAAAAGCACCGTGTTTAAATGAACGGTGTGCAAATGATCGGTGTGCATTTTTTGATGTGCAAATAATCAGTGCGCATCTTTCCGTGTGCAAATAATCAGTGTGCATTTTTCCGTGTGCAAATGATCGGTGCACATCTTTCTGTGTGCAAATAATCGGTGTGCATCTTTCCGTGTGCAAATGATCGGTGCGCATTTCTTGGTGCAAATGAGTAGTGGACAAGTGAATTGTGTCCAAATGAGCGGTGTGCAAATGAATGATGTGCAACTTTTACGTGTCCAAGTGAATTGTGGGCATTTTTTCATGTGCAAATATCCGGTGGTCAAATTTTACGAGTGCATATAACTGGTGTACATTTTTATTAAAATTTCTTTTGTGTCCAAATGCACAGTATGCAAATGCACCGTGTGCAAATGCACCATGGCCATTTGAACCGTGTGCAAGTGCACCGCTCCCTTTTTATCCTGCCACATATTTTCCATCATCTTTTTTAAATCCTTTATCTCTTTTATACTACCCTCCCCCTCTCTTCTAGCTTTTCCACCTTCCACTTCCCCCCCGCCTCTCTCTCTTTCTTTCTCTCTCTCTCTCTCCCTCTCTCCCTCTTTCTCTCTTTCTCTCTCTCTCTCTCTCTCTCTCTCTCTCTCTCTCTCTCTCTCTCTCTCTCTCTCTCTCTCTCTCTCTCTCTCTCTCTCTCTCTCTCTTTCTCTCCTCTCCCACCCTTGTCGGCGGTCCCGGCGTTTTCTTACTCCTATGAAATAGGCTCCCCCCTTCTTCTTCTTCTCTTCATCCGGCTCCTCTCTTTTCCTTTTCATATACTCATTTACACTACCCATGCTCCCTATGCTACTACATCTCTCTCTTTGTTTTCTCTCTAGTAAGTTGCCTACTCCCTGCTCTCTTTCCACGCTCTCACCCTCTACGCTTCCCCGTCCGGCTAGACTCATCTTCTCTATCTAATTACTCTCTATGCCTAACTGTCACCTACTCTCTTCTTATCTTCCCTCTCACAACTCTTATTCTATGCTTTACCCGTCACTTACAACTCGCTACCTACTCTTTATCCTCTCTTTTCTTCCTGCGTCCTTTTCCTAATCCTTCTTCTTATTTACTCTTTTCACTCTCCTCTTTCTATCTCACTCACTCTCACCTTGCATTAATTCTTACTTTCGCTCTATGCACCTTATAATGCTCTCACGAGATAACCGCGTGTTCGCATGCGTCGCACTGGAAACGGAAGTTCTAAATTCTGTCTATATTTTTGGTATTATCTTTTTACTCTTTACTTTGTCCTTAAGTCTTTTCTCTATACAGTATCATTGTATATATTTTATACGGCGCGTTTTATTCTTCTGTAGTTTTTGACATTCTCCCTATCTTCCTTTCTGGCGCTATCACTCTTTCTTTCCATCGCTCTGGTGGTCCGTCTCCACGTCACATTTTGTTAATTGTTTCTGTTAATCTTCTGACGAATTTTGGGTTTCTATATATCCAAGTTTTATTTTTAATTTTATCTCCTTTTGCTGCTTTACTTTTCTTTAACCTGTCGATTTGCTTCTTTACTTCGGCTTTATTTATTTGGTTATCTTCCGGTTCCGCTCTTTGCTCTTCTTTTCGCGCTCTTGTACACGTGTCTTCTCCGTTCAATAGATCCTTAAAATATTTTCTCCATTCTTCTATATTTATTTCTGTTGTAATTCCTATTTACTTCTTTCTTTCTCTATTAATATAAGTTAATGCTTGACTTTTCTTCTTTATTTATGTGATCTTTTCTTCTACTTTTTCTTGTAGTATTCTTTTCTTGTCTTCACAGACATTTCTATACTTCTTTCTTTTTTGTAAATATTTTTTTTATTTTCTAGTCCTTTTTCCATCTTTTTAACGTTTACTTGCTTCCACTTTGTTATACAATCTTTATCCCATCATCTACTGTATCCTATTTTACACTTTTTAATCAAAATTTTCTTCTTTGCATTGTTTATTTTTTGTAATCTTTTTTATTATATCCTTAACTTCTTCTTTGTCAAAATTTATTAACTTCTATATATTAGATTTTCCCATCTTCTTCTCTCTCTCCACCTCTCTTCTTCTATTTTCTTTTCTCCTATTTTCTCTTGATATAGTTTGACAATCAGTGGGAGGTGGTCTGATTCCATTTCTTTTCCTACCTTGAAATTTTTTATTTTATTTTTCGCCTTTAAATTTGTCACTATATAATCAATTACCAAATTACCTCTTGCTCCTAAGTATGTAAATTCTTTATTTTTGTTCTCTTCTACATTTCCATTAAGAATGTCCCATTCTTTTTGTTCCACCTGTTACGTCCAGTTTTATAAAATTTAACTCTATTTGGTTGGAAGGATAATTCAGGGAGAACAGGTAAGGCAGGGAAGGACGTAACAAAACGTAGAATTCCCGTAGACACACAAATTAAGAAATGGTAGGTGCCTCGGTTCGAACGCACTTTTTGCGACTGATAAATGTGGGTCAACGTGCCGGTAAGCTCATTATAACTCGTTTTCAAGTCGTGCGTCCGTCGGTCCAAGTTTTGAGTCAACGAATTAAATCGCTTTAACTCGAGATCGGATCAAGTGCTATCTTTGTTCGGGATATTTCAGTGAGAGGGGAGGTCGTAAAAACTTAAATAAATGACGAAGTTTTACATAAAATTAACAAAAATATTTATTCTAATAACAAAATAAAAAATAAAAAATAAAGAAAATACAAATAAGCGCTGAAGTCGTGATTTGACAATTTTGTAATAACAGTGGTATAATCGAATTAAAAACGCATAGTGAGTACGTATATGCAACGAACCTCCTCGTCCGCCGGCTTCCATCGTCCGCGCACGAGCCGACCGAGCGTCCGTCGGGTCGCTATACGGGCACCGGCCCGTCATAAAAATCCACATTTCGTTGAGACGATTTTTAATCCGCGGGCTTTCCCCGTCGCTCTCCCGATCGTCAAGGGAATCGAGTGCAAGCGGAGCCTCTCTCGAAAATCCCCAAACCTCCACCCGGACGGGTATAAAAGGCCATCCCGATGGAGTAGAACTTCACTTCTCGACCGACCGTATTCTGGGATTCCGTTCCGCCCAATACGCCGAGAAGCCCCTGCGATCAAGTCCCAGAGTGAAGAGTCTCCGCTTTCGCCAAGCGCTTTTGGCCACGATCGCCTCCAATATCTTTATCCTGAGCTCACCAGTCGAGAGTGAAGTGTTCTCCGTCTTTGCCGAGGCAGTCTCGGCCACAGCTTACTCCGATCCATCTCACGGCCCGGTCACACGAGATCGAGAGCAAACACGGAGCAAAGAAATAGTCGAAGGGTTTACTAAATGGTTACAAGGGGAAAACAGAGATGCTTAAGATTGTGAGATAGTGTAAGGATATCTTGAAGATCGCATGGGGGTTCCTCAAGAATGTGAGATGTTATAAGGATATTTTGAGGATTGCGCTGGGGTTCCTCAAGATTTTGAGCCGGTGGAGGTATTCTTAAAGAATCCAAGTACTCGGAGTAGACAGCGTCGAGTAGTGCGCGAGCTCGCCGATTAAACTCTAAGAGGGAATTATTTATAAATAATAGGAGCGTATCTTAAAAAATTAAAACGGAAAGGAATAGATGCGTAACGTAAAAACAAAAGAAATTGTGATTGTGGTACTTACTCATTACTGATTCTCAAACAAATCTGTCGGAATCGAAGAAATTTCTTGACCGGATGGAACAGCACTAAAGTTTATTCGCGCATTGATTCTACACGATTATATTCTTTAACTAACTAAAGCCTTCGGCAGACGATACGATTTTTCATGCTAAATCGCATACGAGGCGTTTTACTACGTATTCTCATTGGCTTACGATTGGTGACACAATCATCCGAGCCAATCAAGACATGTATTAAGATGCCTCGTATGTGATCTAGCATGAAAAATTGTATCGTGTGCCGATGTCTTTAGACTCACTAATTGGGTAACTGTTTGGTAACTAACTGCTGCTCTTCAAGATTTGGTATTACATATATAGAGTCTTACAGAGGGAAAATCCATGTAGGTGGTTCAAATATTCTAATTGGTTGGACTCTTTTTCAGGATTGATTTTTCAGTGTGATGGGTGAATTCTAAGATTTTTTATTGGAGAAATAGTTTTTCTTTTTTGACAAAAGTTTCTCTGTTTCTTCCCACATTCCTTTAATTTTATCGAAGGAATCCGACCTATCGCGTAGGTTATCTTCCCTTTGGGTTTAAAAGATAAATAATTCTTTATCGTGCTAGACGTGCTACGGTGTGGTTTGCAGATGGAGGAAACGGTTATTTATTTTTTACTAATGTTTAGATTCTTTATTGCTCATTTTTTTGTGAGGAAACGTGAAACCTTGCTTTGAACCCGAGTTTGTTTTTGTATTTCTACCTTCAGAATTTATTGTTTGTTAACTCGATATTCAAAAGGAGTTGAAATTATCAACTTGGTCGTTTCGTCATTCATGTTTGTCGTCACGTTTCTAATAGACTAATTCTAGGCGCATAAAAAATTATCGGAGACCGTTGAAACGGAATTTCTTTTGTAATCTTATTTGTTTCTCTGACGAAGGGAAATCGTGGAGTCTGCCGGACGTAACACACAATTTTTTAGAAAATCTTTTCTTTTTTATTAATTGTATTGTCTTTTGAGATTCCTTACTCTTTATCTATTTTTTTTTCTTTACATAAATTGTCCCTGAAGCCAATTCTTATGTTGAAGTCTCCTCCTATTATTAATTTTGTCCTATCTAGTTTTTCTATTATTTTTTCTAATTTCTGTCTTAATTCTTACCTTTGGTTATATAAGTATGGATTGCCAGTAGCTAACTTCAGATTAGTAGCTAAGATGTGTCGCGCCATCATCGACCAATTGAGAAATTCGAGAACTAAAATAACGTCAGCTGTTATGAAGCTTGTTCTCAGAGCGTTTAGTTTGTCAACAGTATTCCGAATTATATATTAGTATTAATGAAACGGATGTTTATTAAAGTAACATTTTTACTATTTTTTTAGGTTTTCCAGTGATAAAAATAATACGAAAGTTATAATTTTTTGGTATCCGCGATTAGATACGTATAATATAATAATCGTTACAGCGCAAGTTTTCAATTCTTTTAGAATAAATAAAAAGTAAAATGTTCCAAATGTGTTTAATAAGATACATTAAGAAATGTTAATAAATCTATTTAATAATTTTAATACGCATTCTCATGAATTTACGGAAATTCTCAGCATAATAGAAAACCACGGATTTATATTAATAAAATTAATTCCTCAGTTATTTTTTAAAATAAAATTATATTATTATGGAAAACATGTTACTTAAAAAATGCATAATACATTTCTTCGACATAACTTAATAAAAACTATTATTTTTTAATACTTATATATTGAAAAATAATAGTTTTTGTTAGGTTATGTCGAAGAAATGTTCAACTATTATTATTTATTATATATTTTATATTGTATTAAAAATCTTATGTTAAAATTTTGTTTTATTAAATATATCTTAATTTTAAATATCTGAATACATATGCTATATTTTAATTATTTACGTTTAACAATAAAAGTTTTTTATATATATTTGTGTAACTTATTTACACTTTAAATTTTTCTTCTGACATTATATTATCTTTATTTTATTAGTTTATTTTCATTAAAGCCTATAATTAATATTGATGTTCTATATTACTTATAAACTGATGTTCATAGTTAGCATCTAGATTTAAAATCATTTTTAGTTTATTTTCACATACTACAAAAATTATTTCATTTGTTACGGTCTTAAATATACAATCCGACTAAAAACACTAGTTATAAAATATAAAATATATTTTATTTTAGTTAATGCTTTTTATGATGTGTTTATAATATTTCCCGCTCTTTGGTTGATGGGGCAAAACCTAAATCTCGGAGAAATTGGCTACGGATTTCAATACGGAAATGAATGGGAAAAGTAGGGCACTAGCAGTCCATACTTATAGTATAGTCCTCGACTAAGAGGAATAATGAAAGAAATAGAAGAAGAAGAAGAAATAATAGATAACAGTCAAGAAAGAAGATTGAAAATAGAGAAGAAAAATAGAGAATTTTACTGCACATATTAACAGAAACATGTAAGAATTTATTTAATAATACGATTTGACTCTACTATAAGTATAGTCAAAAATTCTTACATGTTTCTGTTATGTGCAGTAAAATTCTCCATTTTCTTCTCTATCTTCAATCTTCTTTCTTGACTGTTATCTATTATTTCTTCTTCTTCTTCTATTTCTTTCATTATTCCTCTTAGTCGCAGACTTTATCATTTTAACTTTCTCGACAATCTTTAAAATTATAATTACAAGAAATGTAATACGTAATATAGAAAATTAGATATGAAAATATATAAAATATAAATTACTTAATGAAAAAGACATATTTTTCGTATTATTACATAAAAAAATACTCACACATGCATATGTATATATATATATATATATATATATATATATATATATATATATATTGTTGCGTACGCCCGGCGAGACCGCACTCTCTCTCTCTCTCTCTCTCTCTCTCTCTCTCTCTCTCTCTCTCTCTCTCTCTCTCGCGCGCGCGCGCGCGCGCGCACTCCCGCTCGGAATAAAGAAAGACACTCTTTCTCGAGAAACTCTTTAATGTAACTTGTGAATACAAATAATCTAACACAAACAGAGAAACAGAGTACTTTAGTTTGGATTGACAGCTCCGAGTCAAATCACACGAGCGTATCCGCATAAACAACGCGGTTGCTAAGAAGAACGCCGCGCAATTGAGATCCGAAATACACCGAGCGTCCAGCGTGTTCGCAACAATATTTATATATTGTCACTTTTTTCTCCACGCGGGCTCCAAAGCCGCGATCAAAAAGGCAACAGCGACGAAGGAATACCAAAGACCAAAACGGCCCGCGTGCCTACCCTGGTGAAAATGTAAAATCGGAGCGTAAGTCAAATGTAAAGAGAGAGTAATAGAAGCGTTAACAAACCTTCTACAAAGCGTTTCAATTTACGCTTCGTAGAAGGTTTGTTAACGCTTCTATTACTCTCCCTTTACATTTGACTTACGCTCTAATTTTACATTTTCACCAGGGTAATATCTCGCGTGCGAATCTCGATTGCGAATGAACGACCGGGTTGAGCGCCAGACGTGCTCAACGGCACGTCAATTCGCGAAATTCACCACAAGAAAAGCCTTAATCCACGCGCGAAAAACGGCCAGCTCACCTAAGAGACGGGCAAGGTCTAGGAGAGGCGCATACTACACGATAGTGCGGAACGCGACGGAAGTCAAATAATTACACGGCAGATAGAATAACAAATAACAAAGTTTATGGCTTGAGAAAAAAAGGAAATAAATAATGGACCGAACAGATAATGGATCGTATTAGACGACCTCCGCACGCACGAATATCCCACTCGATAATTCCGACCGTCCTGCAGCGCGCTAACGCGGTATTTACTACGCATCATACGATTTATCTCGGACGAGCGTAACGTGTCGACAATTCCGGCAACAATGGATTGCAGAATTTGCGAGGCCGGATTACGACCACGCGCTCTCCGTTATTTGACCCGCGACGTTTTTCCCGATACCGATCTTAGCACGAAAAATACTCGCGAACGATATCCGAGGGGACTACTTTTCCCACGCAGCGCTACACGGCTCGCACGGGCGAGGGCTTTGCGGCGCACGCGGATCGCTAACTTCCCGGGAGAACCGCCAACGAGATCCGCTCTCCTCCTTGGCCACAGTACCCGACACAATACAGCCCCCTCGCTTGAATCCGACTCGACACCAAAATCGTGAGGCCGCCCTGCGGCTGACGCAACACTAACACAAATTCACGTGCAAAATTCGGATGCAGAACGGGGTGGCTCGCTGGTCAGTGGCTTTACACACGATGGACGCGAAAGATACGGGGCGCCTCATATAACTTCCTCCTGGCTCGTCCTCTTCTCCGCCACCAAGTCCCCGTCTGTGGGCGAGTCCACCAACGCCGCCGCCTCTCCGGTAACGATAATCATATCACCAAGTTCGCCGAATTCGGAAAGGCGCTCTGATACGCACGCGAAAGCCCGGGGGATTGCGGTCGATCCGCGATCGACACCGCGAACCCCCACTAAGGGCTGCGCGTTGACCTTCGCGCATCGCATAGCCTTATCCTTCTAGAGGCTTTTGCGAAGACAGAATTTTCCGTCGCCTTCCTCCGGCGCCTCTCGCCAGCCCTTGCCACCCTCCGCTTCTCGCGAGAGAGGCCCGCATTCAGTGGGAGGCAATTCCGCGGCTTCTGCCCCCATGTCGCCACTTCCGGTGTGCCCACGTTTTATTCTCAGCCAGGGGCACCGACTTTTTCCATCCGCCGGCCTCGGCTTTCCCGGCTACATTGCGCTCGCTCGCGCTCTGTCCGTTCGCCTCGCCTCTCTAATGGTTTCTTGCTCCTCGTCGCCGTTACTAGTCGAGCCGGCGAAATTCCTTCGGCTTACTCCTCCTTCCGCACTCGTCCCTGGCTCGCCACTGAACTCCTTGGTGATTACGCGGCGAGGTACCCGTCGCAATAACCGAAAAAAACCGAAATACTTAAACCTAATTAATCTATTCCCTTCGTAATTCCCCCGGGAGATCTGTTTCTCGCTTCTCGCTCGTCCGCCCGGCGCGAATTTGCAGCCTATGATGGGGAGGAACGTTGCTCGTCGTGGCAGCGAAACTGTCATGTCATTATATGTGTGTGTGTTTTGTATCGCATGAAAACCAAACATGTTTGTTTTAATTGAAAAAAGTAAAAGTTTGTTATCATTTTTCACAAGTTTCTCGTTAAAATCTGGCTAATAATTAATATATATATAATTAATATATATATATATATATATATATATATTAATTATATATATATATATTAATTATTAGCCAGATTTTAACGAGAAACTTGTGAAAAATGATAACAAGCTTTCACTTTTTTTAATTAAAAAAAACATGTTTGGTTTTCATGCGATACAAAAGGTTCACACTTAACAAATTAAACTTTCGCCTAGGGATTCTTAAAGTAGAGTCCTTTCCCTTTAATTTAAAAAAAGTACGTGTAATTTGGATGATTTTTCGCAAAGTTGCATTACTTTGAAGATTGCCTAAAAATGGGTCAAAATTTTTGTCTCGTTTTTTTTGCGTCAGTGTGTATACATATATATATATATATATATATATGTATATATATATATATATATATATATATATATATACACACACATACATATTTATAACTACTTTTCTACTAATTTCCCGAATATACATATTTTATATCATTCATTAACTCACAAAATGGATTCCTTCAATTTTTTTTATTTCATACCACCACAGATATTCACACATATAATCAACTAACATTTTCTCTAACATCACCTCTACTTAAACGAACTCGTAAAGTACGCCACAATGATTTCATCAATAGTTTGTGTGTAAGCTCCACTTTTCGGATCCACAAAATTCTCCGAATGATTTACAGTTTTATGAACGTAACCATGTTTCTCTAAATTTATATATCCTTTCCAGCAATCACTATGAACTTCTGTACTTATTGCTATATGCTTTTGTATTAAAGGTAACAATGTATTTTCATCTCGTTTATTATAAAAAAAATTTCCAAACGATACTTATGTCCTCCACGCTCTATCATACTTATCAATTTTTACATACAAACGATAAAAATTAAATATAAACATACTCAAAATCAATATAACATTAATTAAATTATAATGAACAATTGAAAAAATCATACCAAATATCCATGATCCCTCACGCAAACATCCTTTTTCAAATTTTTTCCGACCAATTTTGCACTCATCAATTTCAACATTATTCTAGGATTACCAAGTAATCTTTCTGTTTCATATCGTCTATCAAGAGCTATGGTGAAAATTTCTCTACAGAATGAAAATCTATCTACAATTGTTTCGTAAGAAACTGTCTCACCATCAACAATACTACATTCATGTATATATTGCCTGCTCATAAAAAAATTTTCATGCAAAAGCATATGTTATTATTATACGACTTTCAAGACTTTGATGACAAAACTCGAACCATGTATTATGTGCTGCTGGTATATTATGATCATATTTTCCAGATTTATAGCGTCAAAAATAACCCAAACTTCTTTTTGATTCAAAATAAATAATCTTTTTTTTATGTTTTCCACATCATTTTTTAGTAGGAATTAATTGTAATTCTCTAAGCCACTCGTTGACAATTGTCATTTGACGATCACTTAACTTCTTCATAAGAAAAAATAAATTGACACGATTTGACATTTTAAACTTTGTTGAAACATACGTCTGTACACAGCACTCGTTATGAATCACTGTCTTCTAATACTACAAGCTAAACTATTAACTCGCGAACAATATAAACAATACATACCCTCAATATAATACACATAGCTGAGTCAAGGACAAAGTGTCAATTTCCAGCCCCCGTTGGGGAATTACCCCCGTCAACATATGTCAAACATCATCAAAACATTGTATATTAAAATATACAGAAAATATAAAAAATAATTTAAAAAGTGGCTTAACCTTTGAGTCGCCAAAAATCCTTTTAGTACACTTTTTTTCTATCCAAATGAAAGCTATTTATAAAATTTGAATAAAATCGGAGCTGTACTCTTCTCACTTATTCAAGCCCGCCGCCCAGACCTTAGATCCCGCAGCTATCCGTAGCCAATCAGCACACGAGATCCACGGTTACAGCCTAGATAGAAAAGATTTATTAACGTAACTTAAATTACAAAGAACGAATTTGTTTGGTTTTTGTAAAAAATCTTTCATATATAATTAAAACAACAGCGTTATGTATTAAACTTTTGTAAAACCGGAATAAAATTTTTATAACATTAAAATATTTAATTATGCTTTAGTTATACTCAATTATGTTTATACAGAATTTATATTAACATAAAACAAATTTATTTTTAAGATAAAAAAATTGATATTTTTTACAGTACCACCTGATACGCGAGTTATTCGAGGATGCGGATGGGACGAGTCAAATTATAAGGGCAAGTGTTATCAACGAAGTGGCTTCGGTGGTAGACAAGAAGTTTGCTCCTGTTTGACTGATTATTGCAATTCAGCAACACCTGGACCAGGAGTTTTGCTACCCCAACGCTTTATTTCTTCATGTATTCTAATCAGCTTACTGTTAACGTTCTTGTAGAATTAAATATTCTTAAAAAATAGTCAAATTTTCTGTAGAATTTAGTTGTAAGACTATAATGAAAATTAGATTAGGAATAAAAGAAAAATTAATATCTTATTAATAAAATTAATATCTTATTATAGCTTTCTACTGAGATTGTAAGCACTAATAATTAAAATAATAAAATTATTCATATTAAAACGCAGAAAAAGAAATCGGGAAAACAATTTTATATAATACAGATAATTAAGAGAAAAAGTTATGTGTTGCATCAAGTTCGCGCGCAATAACAAAGCAAATAGCTAATTGTAAGTATATCTATATATGCGTTACCTATTTACCAGAATTGAATCTCAAGTTTTTAAATTAAACTGATTAAGTTCTCTTATTGGACAACACAGGGAACCAGGTAAAACTTTATGCAAATGTTTATAAGGAGGTAGACCGCATTAACCCTTTGAGTCATAGTCGGACTCTGGAGTCCCAACTTTTTCAAATTACTTTTTTAATTATTTAGGGCACTAAAACCTGAATTTTTTTCTGTTTTTGGGATTTTAATCTCATCAATATCTTTATTAACATTAAGGTGCATGTTATTTTCACAAATTATTTATAAAATTATTGCATTGTTAAGGGGATGCTAAACTGCTCGTCAAACTTGATCGAGGTCGATAATGTAGTCATTTAGGCACGTCATTAACAAAATTTTGTATGTATTTCTTTCATAGATTTAGAAATCCTTTTCCAGAATTAAAGTTTATGTATTCCGCACACTGTTATCGTCTATATTTTAATTGTGGAGAAGAATTTTGGAACAAATTGTACAATTTTGTCGATAAAACAGACAGGAGCCCCTTAAACACGTAAAACTTTTTTTCTAAAGTTCCTAGGCTTATTCTAAAAACACAGTATTGTTCTTTGCTGAAATGCCAAGTGCGCCTCATGCTTATTTTATATGTACAAAGTCTAAAACTTTTATACGCAGCAAATGTTTTCACGAATCGACTACAGAAATCGATAACAAAATTATAATTTTCTAACTTTCTTTCGTTTTTCGTATGAAATTGATCGCAGCACACCGCGTTACTATCTGTACTTTAATTTTGGAGAAGGATTTTCAGTTCCATGCAATCAATAAAAAGATTTCAGTGTCCGAAAAATTAGTGATAAAACAGAACAGTTTAATATTAATAATTAATCAACAAAAAATGCTTTTTTTACAGAAAAAATTTATATCAGAACGAACATTACGTAATATTAATATGACAATTGTAATCTAGTGGTTTTTGGAGTTGTTGATTATGAATCCGATATTAGAATTTCAAAATTCAAAATGGCAGATTTAATATGGAGGACCGAAAATATTTTAATTTAGTTTATTTGGATAAAATTTATAATACAAGGGTTTTTGGGATTGCTGATTACAAATCTGACATCAGAATTTTAAAATTAAAAATAGCGGATCCAACACGGCAAATCAACATTTTTTAAATTTTGTTTATTTGAATAATATTTTTAATTCAGAGGTGTATGGGGTAATAACTACAAACCTTACATTAATGTTTAACTTATTAATTTATGTTATTATAAAGAAGGGTGTTAAAAAAAGTCAATTTTTGCCTATCACATGCAACCTATACGAACCTTATTTTTCTATTCTATGGGTCATATGTATTGTAAAAACAATAGTTATAAATGTATATTATAATTGGAACATTTTAGAATTCATTCAGATTTAAAGCAAAGTGATTGTATTGAAATAAACATCTTATAATGTGCTGCGTAAAGAGCAACGACACCGCGGTTTGTCACATCTACATTATTTTACGACTCAAAACTGCCTCTTTACGTATATACGAGTATCTAGGTGTCATTTAGATGTTATCTAGGTACTGTCTCGGAAACTCCTAAAAACTAATATATATTGATCTTGAAGAACTTAAAAAAACCATTTAGCGTACTATATATTAGATCTGCCATTTTAAGTTTTGAATATTTTTAATCAGATTTGCAATCAGGAATTCAAAGAACTCCTATACATCAAATTTTAACAAAAGCAATAAACTTGGGAATTTTATGATTCTCTGTTGGATTCGCCATTTTGAAATTTAAAATTCTGATGTCAGATTCGTAATCAGCAACCCCGAAAACCCCTGTATTATGCATTTTACTCAAATAAACTAAATGATACAGGACAATGTTAGAAATTGTCGATTTTCGGCATCACTTGCAAATGGAAAAAACCTATTCCATATGATTCTTAGACCCATATACAATGCGAAAATACAGCTCAGAAAGCGGGAAACCCTGGGGAAAACTTTTGCCAAGTAAATTTGTATGTCAAAAATGACTTTGCAAGGTGCTGAACATTATACATCCATCTTGATTTTCTCAATGAGAATTAAAAGGAAAAAGTTCATGGAAAAAAATTAAGACTTTGGTCGCTGAATCGCTGTGCTTAAAAAAATTGTACCTTGCTCTTCAAAAGTAAGAGTAGCATCACGACTCGCTTTATAAGAGGACCAAAGTCCTAATCTTTTTTCCATAAACATTTTCCTGTAAATAATTCTCATTGAGAAAATCGAGATGAATAGTATAATGTTTTATTCAAAAGCATCACAAGCATATAATATTTACAAGAAAAAGACATTATTAAATCTACATTGTTTTTAATCTATGTTGAAGAATAATTAAAATAAATAGTTCATAAAAAGAGTTGATAATGTTTGCCTGGTAACTATTTTTTTCCATGTTTTCACCATTACATATTTTCAATTAGCTTAATATGGTAATTGATTAAGTATTTAAGATTAAGCATAGAAGATGGCTTAATAAAGTCTATATTTTAGATTCTATCCAACAAAAATGATTTGACAAAGATTAATAAGAACTATCATATCTCATTTTCATTAAATTCTCTAAACGTTTCGTTCTAACTCCATTGTCTTTATTAGAGATTAAAATGTATTTTGAAACTCAAGACTGATGAAATTTATTATATACATGATTTTAAAAAGTATTCAGACAATAAATAAGCGAAGAAAAGCTCATCGTCGGTGACATCGTACTTGCGCTGGTGCGTATGTTAACAATTAACCACACGGTCAGTATTTGGATAAGTTAATGGCATAGAAAGACAAAAACTGATCTGTAACATATCCCACATAGAAATAAAACCTCCAGTAGACGTCTAATGGACGTCTGCCATGGAAATATAAACTTCCAGTGGACGTCCATTAGACGTCCAATATAGAGCTATTAGAAATCCACAGTTCCGCATTGTGGACGTCCATTAGACCTTCATTACAGGTCGTCAAAGAGGTCTATTAGACGTTGTGTGGATCATTAATAGAGGCTTCACGGAGCCTCGATGGATGACTGACGGACGTTTCGTGGATCATTAGTAGAAGCTTCATGGAGCCTCGATAGATGATTGACAAAATAAAAATTTAAAATAAAAATTTTATTTCTTTTAAATTATTTTTATCAACAGTACATATTAAATTTAGGACAAATTTTTATTAATTAATTAAATTTAAATTATATTATTTTATTTTATTTTTACTTGCCTCTGGTTTTGAACCCGGGACCTTAGGATTACGAACCTTGTACTCTATCTGCTATGCCAATTTGACTCATCGATATGGGTACTTGTTATTGTCTACATATACATATATGTTATAAACTGACGCAATTATATTACTTTTTATAAAAGCAATTAAATTTTGCAAAACATATTAAAAATAAATAGCATTAATTTATTTACTTATTAATTTCATTGTTAAATTTATCTTTTTCCATAACCTTAATAATTTGATGGAAATTGCGATCTATTTAGCATTAATACTTTGAAGCGTTCAAATGGTTAGTTAGATAATTTTAACTATATAGATCACACATATATTCTAAGAAAAATTGAATAGTACACTTATTATTCTGTTTTTGTATTCAGTACATGATAAATTTAGATTTTGTGCATTTTTTTGTGCGCAGTAATTGTAGACAAACCGTTATTTTTGAAAACATTATCTTTATGATAATTTTTTTTAATATCAAATGGATCTTTCATTCAGGATGTTATAGTGTTGTCTGATTTCTGAGTCAACTACGACGCGCATGGACGGTTCAAAAATCGGACAGCATTGTGATATCTTTTATGAGATATTAAGCTGATATCATTTAGCTGATATCATAAGGATAACATTTTCAAGAAACTTAAATGAAATTCTTTCATGAAATATCTCAAAGACCTCTCTTAGCAGACGTCTCTGATAAATGTTACTATTTGGACATCATTTCCAAGATATCTAAATGTTTTCTTAAAAAAGTTCTCTTAAAGTTTTCATTCTGACAAGCGTGTTGTCTGGGTTAACTTCTATCATAAAAATAAATGTTCCATACAGCTATGGAAGTTTAATGGATACCCAATGGAGCCATGGACGTTTACCGGATCTTTAATGGGCGTCTGTCTAACTTCCGCCATGGAGGTAAACCTTCAACGGAGCCATGGAAGTTTACTGAATCCCTAATGGACGTCTATCTAACTTCCATCATAGAAGTAAATATTTCATAGAGCTATGGAAGTTTAATAGATCCTTAATGGACGTCTGTCTAACTTCCATCATAGAAATAATGTTCCATAGAGCTATGGAAGTTTAGTGGATCCCTAATAGACGTCCATCTAACTTCCATTATGGAAGAAAACATCCAATGGAGCTATGGATGTTTAATGGATTCCTAATGGATGTCTATCTAACTTTCATCATGGAAATAATGTTCCATAGAGCTATGGAAGTTTAGTAGATCCCTAATAGACGTTCATCTAACTTCCACTATAGAAGAAAACATCCAATGGAGCTATGGATGTTTACCGGATCTTTAATGGGCGTCTGTCTAACTTCCGCCATGGAGGTAAACCTTCAACGGAGCCATGGAAGTTTACTGAATCCCTAATGGACGTCTAGCTAACTTCCGCCATGGAGGTAGACCTCCAGTGGAGCTAAGAAAGTTTACTAGACCTCTAATGAACGTCCATCTGACTTCCACCATGGACATAGACGTCCCATGGATCTATGGAGGTTTAATGGACGTCCATTGGACATCCACTGGATGCCAATTTCTATGTGGGATGTAAATGACCTTTCTCGGTCATAAAACAAGTAAATAAATAAATGAATAAATAAACTAGGCATGTGTCAGAGGACATTAAACCCACAAAAGCAGCACCTTGCAAAGTCATTTTTGACATACAAATTTACTTGGCAAAAGTTTTCCCCAGGGTTTTCCGCTTTCTGAGCTGTATTTTCGTATTGTATATGGGTCTAAAAATCATATGGAATAGGTTTTTCCCGTTTGCAAGTGGGGCCGAAAATCGATGATTTCTAACATTGTCCTTTTTCGATCCGCTATATTGAATACGCCATTTTAAATTCTAAAATTCTGATGTCAAACTCATAATCAGCGATTCCAAAAACCTATATATGTATATGATGTTTATATTTCATAAAAGTATCTGTAAAAATTCGTGACTCAAAGGATTAAACTGAACTTCTGTTCAGAAAAGTCCTTTACCGTTTTGCAATTTTCGCAATAGTTAAGGGGTTATTGACTTGTAAAATTTACTTAACCCGGCCTACCGGCAAATGCAAGCGTGCCGGGCGCCCGGCAAATACGCGACGAAATGCGATCGATTCCCCAGCGCTTGAGCCTTGAGATTGCTAAGCGCGCGGGGAGAATTGTTCATAACAAGTGGCAATGACTACGCACAATCCACGCGATGGATTCTTCTATTGAGTTAGAATGGTTCCTTGCTTTTTTTTAATAAAAATAAAATTTTCTAACGACAAAAAACATGTGTGTACGTGTACATACATGTGTACAAAAAGATATTAATTCTAATGCTTAAAAGAGGAAACTCATATAAACAGCCTATTTTTTAAGAATTTTTTTTGAAAAATGTAACGCATAGATTGATTTAAAATTTAAGGTACAATTTATGGACATTACAGTAGTAGTTGATACTAGGCCGGTTCTAACCCTGGTGCTCCGAGGGGGGAGCGGGTGTGCGGGGGAAACTCGTAGACGTGCGGGGGCATGACGTCACGCGGATCAAGGGGTCTCGCGGCGCGGGAATTGCTAACGCGGGATTTTCGGGTCCGCGACCGGTAGAGGGGGAATCGGGGTCCGCCGCCGCCGCCCGCCGCCGCGCGCCGCCAATCGCCGAGTGCATGAGAATACATACGCGATGGGTGGGAGCGAGAGAACGCGATGTGCAGTATGCGATAGGTAGTATGCAATGTGTGTGAGTGAGAGCGTGCAAGAAATGAGAGCAAGAGAACGCGATGGATAATATCATGCAATAAGTGTGAGTGAGAGAGCGTGTGATAAGTGTGAGTGAGAGAGCGTGCGAGAATATGTATGTAACGGGTGCGAGCAAGAGCGTGTGATGAGTGCGAGTGAGAGCGATAGCATACAAAGTATAAGAGAATGACGATAACATTGTGGAAAACGGGAGCAAGAGAACGTGAGTATAAGAGAGAATATGAAAGAGAGAAAACAAGTGTATGAAAGAGCAAAAGAGCGGGAGCGCACGGGAATACCAGAGAAAATGGGAGAGGATAGTATGATGTGTAAGAGTTAGAGCGAGAGCACGCAAAGTATGATAGAGAACGATAATTTTATAATAATCATTTAAAGAGCGCAATAACGGAATGAAGAACAATACGCGTACATAAAAATAATCTGAACTATTTATCGAGGATTGAAGTGCGAGTGAAAGAGCGTGCGGGAATATGTATGTAACGGGTGGGTGAGAGAGCATGCGATGAGTGCAAGTGAGAGCGATAGCATACAAAGTATGAGAGAGAACGATGATAACATTGTGGAGAACGCGAGCAAGAGAATGTGAGTATAAGAGAGAGAATATGAAAGAAAGAAGACAAGTGTATGAAAGAGCGAGAGAGCGGGAGCGCACGAGAATATAAGAGAAAATGAGAGAGGATAGTATAATGTGTGAGAGTTAGAGCGAGAGCGCGCAAAGTACAATAGAGAATGATGATTTTATAATAATCATTTAAAGAGCGCAATAACGGAATGAAGAACAATACGCGTACATAAAAATAATCTAAACTATTTATCGAGGATTGAAGTGTGAGTGAAAGAGCGTGCGGGAATATGTATGTAACGGGTTCGAGCGAAAACGTGTGATGAGTGTGAGTGAGAGATCTTGCAGGAATATGTATGTAACGGGTAGGTGAGAGAACATGCGATGAGTGCAAGTGAGAGCGATAGCATACAAAGTATAAGAGAACGACGATAATATTGTGGAGAACGCAAGCAAGAGAACGTGAGTATAAAAGAAAATATGAAAGAGAGAAGACAAATGTATGAAAGAGCGAGAGAGCGGGAGCGCACGGGAATACAAGAGAAAGAGGGAGAGGATAGTATGATGTGTGAGAGTTAAAGCGCGCAAAGTACGATAGAGAATGACGATTTTATAATAATCATTTAAAGAGCGGAATAACGAGATGAAAAACAATACGCGTACATAAAAATAGTCTAAAACTATTTATTGAGGAATGAAGTAATCACTCACCGGAAAAGCAGCCCCATGCCTCAGCCCAAGAACTAGTTCATAAAAGAACAAAAACTACACTAAACTATCATTATACTACTATCACTACACTGAAACTATCACTACTAAAAACTACTAAAACTACTAAAACTACTATCAATTAATACTATAATTATAAAAAATAATGTTAGAGGAGAAAGTCACTCCTCCCCCTCTTTGGGGGAGTCATTATCTCCCTCGTCCTCCTCCTCCTCCTCCTCAAAGTCTGATACCCCCATGTAGTCCATATTGGGGACAACAAGGGGTTGGAGGACCTCACGGGGGTCACTGTCACTGTCACTGTCACTGTCACGGTCACTGTCACGGTCACGGTCACGGTAACTGTCACTGTCACTGTCACTGTCACTGTCACTGTCACTCTCTTCTCGATCGGAGACTTTGCGAAGGTCTATAAATTCATCCACTATTTCCCCCGCATCTTCATCAGCGTCTACAATTGCCAAAATGCCCGGAATGGGCGATGCGGGGGGTGATGGAATATATACATGCATGATATAAGTACACGACGCGATGCACACCGTAAAAAACAGTGGACGACTAACATAGAGAACTGAGAAGACAGCACGACAGTCGCAAGAAAGCTTAAAAGAGCTGACATATCAAAATGATAGGCTTCAGAGAAAGCGGGATCACATATCTCAATCATGACACGATAATCCGCCTTAATCTTTTATACCTGCATGCACTTTAACGAAGGACCACGTTTACGAATACGAATATGTCTATGAAACTACATTGCATAGTATTGAACTGGACGCTAACATAGAGAACTGAGAAGACAGCCCGACAGTTGTGCACCTTAACGAAGGACTACCAAGCAATTCACAATATCGAATAGAAAATTAATAGTTTTTGCAACCCTTTCTTGTTCATTCTCATTCTCTCTCACCCTCATGCGATCTCTATTTTACATACGGTTAGATAGAAGTATGAGATGATAACATGATAGAGAACTCGAGCAAGAGAACGTGGGTAAGAGAAAACATGAATAAATATGGTTTTATTTTATTTCCGTTGATGCGAGTGCGTGACATCATGCAGATCGGAGTGGTCTTGCGGCACATCACTTTCATTTTCAGATTATATTTTATAAACATTACAGATTTTATTAAACATTTACAAGGAAAAGCAAAGAAAACATTTTATTTTTGAAAAAAATTAATCGTTTGAATGTTACATCGAACGGCTGATTGGGAGGAGATCACGTTTCGCAGGCACGTTTGTCACCATGGAACAAGGAGGAGGAAATCGCCCCTCCGAGGTCTGCGTTCGCCAGCATCACCATGATGCTCTTTTCCTCTTATGTACTGCGGTTTTCATGATTTCTCTTACACTCATTCGTATATGGTCATCTCCGTCGACTTACATGTTATCTCTCGCTCCCACCCGTACGCAATGTCTCCAACCGTACGCTCATACTGTCTTATCATTCCGGGTCTCTCATCCACTGTATTCACTGTATTTTTCATATGCAATCACCTATGAACATACATGTGTTTCCATCCATCACACCTTATCTATGTACCTCCTACTCAGTCCTACATGTGCCATTTTACCTCTAAAGGAACAAGAATTATGGAAAACAATTTCGAAAAATTAAATTGTATTCAGAAAAATGTGTATGATTCATCAAAGATATAGTCTTAATGAATTTATATCAGTCTAAGTAAAGAGCACATTAAACATGAATCGAACGTATTATACATCAATGAAATACATCCACCAACCGCTAAAGAAGCATAGAAGCGAGAAAATAAACTAAATAATTATTTATAATTATTTTCATTTATTTGTCATGCAAAGTGTTATATTATACAAAATATTATAATACAAAGCGTAAGCAATTATTTACTTCTATGAGACAAGTTTCATCATATTTTTTATGCAATAATTTTACAGCATTGCTTTTATGAAATTATTCGTTTGACATTGCAGCGAACAGCTAATTGGGAGGAGATCGTGTTTCGCAAGCGCGTTCCGCGCATCTTCACCTGAGAGTCTCCAAGTGAGACACGCGTTTGACTAGACGCGGAGTTGAGCGTAAAAAGAATAGTCGCTTGATAAATTTTACTGAACTACATCAAACATCAAACATTAAACCACCATCATACATCTATGTTTGCTTTTCAATGCATTCTTGTTCTCTCTCTTTCTCCCATTCATTACGTTCATACACGATCATCTCCGTCAACTTTATGATATCTATCGTTCCAACCCGTACGCAATGTCTCCGACCGTGCACTCATACAGTCCTATCATTCTAACTCTCTTTCATCCGTTGCATTCACTCTTCATCTATGTACTCAACCCTCCTCCTCCTCCTCCTCAGTCCTGAACAAACCATATTACCGCTAAGGGAACAAAGATAGTGAAAAACAATCTCAAAAAATTATTTATAAATATTTTGAAAAACATGCAACACGTAACTTATCATATCCCTTACAAGAATTTATCTCAGTCAAAATAAAGAGCACGCAAATCAAACATATAATATATCAATCAAATCACATTATATCATACATATCAAACCACGTTGTATATCTATTGAACCGTTATCATTGTGGATCAGTACAGCCAATTATAAGCGGACTGTGCAGATTCGATGTGCGAGCAAAATTCAAGAACTATCGATACCAGCGGTCCTAGCACATCTTCGGTGTGAAATTACATGCAAACGTTTAAAAAAAATAAAAATTCAATACGAATTGTAAAGAATAAAATTGTAAAAAAGCAATAATGTATTAGATTATTACATAAACCGATATAATATAAACGTTAATGAGAAAATTTCTCTATACTAAACACATCCAGTGCTACCGCATCATCAATATCCTCCTCATTGTTCAAAAATATCTCTACACACACTCTACAATCTTGCGCAGGTTTAACTTCAATCAGTTTTTTGTCACAGAAAGAACACTCTATCACAGTTGCCAATGGATCATCCTGCGATAATTTGCTTCTAAATCCATGTGATTCTGGAGTTCGACACCAGCTTCTGAATCTTCCCGGCTGATAGCATCTAAAACATTGGCGTCTCCAAGGAAATTCAGTCTCAATGAAGCATCTTTCCATGGGCTTTATGCATAGATCCGTCAAGATATTTGCATATCTTTCAGGATAGTCTTCTGGGCGCACCCTATCAAATTGTCTCACCTCTTCAGGGGACTTGTTCAAGGGAATCTTCATCTATAAACATTATCTATTAAACTCTCTCTATATATTTATTTTAATGTCTTAAAGTCTACTTTATTTTGTATTGTAAAATTACCTTTATTTTCTCAATCGTTGACTAAACTTCTTAGATTTGCACTGTTCTTGTAATCTCTCACTCGCTGACTTCTCAGACTTGTAGTGGACGTTTGACGTGAAACAGCGGACCACTTCATTTTATATCATGAAAATACATGTGTCTTACATATGAAATAATTTAGACTCAGCTTCTGACGTGGAATTTTTTTATCTGGTGACCACCAGTTAAATATATTAAATACATTTTGTAATACAATTCTTAACATGTTTTTCATATCATGTAGCGTATCACCGACGTCATATAATATTACTTTATACTGAAATTATTCGTTTGACATTGCAGCGAATAGCTGATTGGGAGGAGATCTCTCAGTCCTACGCAAACCATATTACTTGCTAAGAAAACAAAGATGGTGAAAAACAATCTCTAAAAATTATTTATAAATTGTATTCTGAAAAACACGTATAATTTATTATATCCCTTACATTATCTCAGTGAATTTATCTCACAAGGGAACGGACAGAACTGTCCCTCACCGATTTTAATGAGCTTCGGATATGTTATAGAACATAAGAAAATATTAGACCCATATTTTTTTTTATCTGCGTATCTCGACATTTAGGGGTTGAAACCACCCCTCGAAAATAACGCATTTTTTCGTTTTTTGCGAATATCTTTGAAAATATAAGGTTTATGAAAAAATGTTCTATACGAAAGTTTTATGGCATTTTATACTCTTTACAACAGTATATTTATATTTTTTAAAAATTTCAAATTTTTTAATTTAACCCACCCTTCATCCCTTTTTTTCAACATTTTAAAAATTTTGTAAGGACAAAAATTAAAGAGCATTAAAAGCCGAATCCACCCATATATAATAACATATGGGTTCCATCATTCTCAATTATTAGCAAAACGAGATAGTAATCTCGCGCTATAGGTGCTGCGCTAGAAGTAGTGTTGCGTTATTTCTTTAGTCGCGTCACACTCAATAACTGCCTCTTCTGCGTATATTTTTATATTAAAACATAAAAATGGATTAATCTTAATTATATAATACGCAACGTATTACACGATATAAAGCATAAATGCATATATATAACAAAAGTAGCATATATATACGTATGTGCCTACGTACATTTTCATTGTTACAAATGCGAATATAAATTAATATTAAGCAAAATATTTCTTAACATTTAAAACTGCAAATACAATATAACAAAATATATAATATCAAGAGAAAAATATAAAACATAAACTGCAATAACTATTTGCATAATTATATTATTTACACTATATGCACGTAGCACGCTCTGATAATAAAGATAATGTAAGTATATAAGTATATAATTTAATTTAATTTGAAGTTTGAAAATACATTTATACGGATGTATATATACATTTTGCATACGACACGGACAAATAACTTTAATATCAGTGTTGATAGAGGGACCGGTTGTTTTCGCGCAAGCACATCACGTGAGGCTTCAATAAAATATCCATTAGTAATAGGAAGGAGATCTTTGATCGTACATCTTGCACACGACGTATAAATATAGTAACAGTGATAGACGGATCGGTTGTTCTCGCGCAGGCGAGAGGCTTCAATAAAGTATCTATTAGTAATAGGAAGGAGATGATGCTTTATTGAAGCCTCTCGCCTGCGCGAGAACAACCGATCCGTCTATCACTGTTACTATATTTATACGTCGTGTGCAAGATGTACGATCAAAGATCTCCTTCCTATTACTAATGGATATTTTTTTGAAGCCTCACGTGATGCACTTGCGCGAAAACAACCGGTCCCTCTATCAACACTGATATTAAAGTTATTTGTCCGTGTCGTATGCAAAATGTATATATACATCCGTATAAATGTATTTTCAAACTTCAAATTAAATTAAATTATATACTTATATACTTATATTATCTTTATTATCAGAGCGTGCTACGTGCATATAGTGTAAATAATATAATTATGCAAATAGTTATTGCAGTTTATGTTTTATATTTTTCTCTTGATATTATATATTTTGTTATATTGTATTTGCAGTTTTAAATGTTAAAAAATATTTTGCTTAATATTAATTTATATTCGCATTTGTAACAATGAAAATGTACGTAGGCACATACGTATATATATGCTACTTTTGTTATATATATGCATTTATGCTTTATATCGTGTAATACGTTGCGTATTATATAATTAAGATTAATCCATTTTTATGTTTTAATATAAAAATATACGCAGAAGAGGCAGTTATTGAGTGTAACGCGACTAAAGAAATAACGCAACACTACTTCTAGCGCAGCACCTATAGCGCGAGATTACTATCTCGTTTTGCTAATAATTGAGAATGATGGAACCCATATGTTATTATATATGGGTGGATTCGGCTTTTAATGCTCTTTAATTTTTGTCCTTACAAAATTTTTAAAATGTTGAAAAAAAGGGATGAAGGGTGGGTTAAATTAAAAAATTTGAAATTTTTAAAAAATATAAATATACTGTTGTAAAGAGTATAAAATGCCATAAAACTTTCGTATAGAACATTTTTTCATAAACCTTATATTTTCAAAGATATTCGCAAAAAACGAAAAAATGCGTTATTTTCGAGGGGTGGTTTCAACCCCTAAATGTCGAGATACGCAGATAAAAAAAAATATGGGTCTAATATTTTCTTATGTTCTATAACATATCCGAAGCTCATTAAAATCGGTGAGGGACAGTTCTGTCCGTTCCCTTGTCAGTCAAAATAAAGAGCACATAAATCGAACATATTATGCACCAATCAAATCACATTATACATATCAAACCACATCGTATATCTATTGAATGCGTTATCTATGCGTTATCAAACCGCATGGTATCGAACTACTATTAAACCGCTATCGAACCGTTATCTTTGTGGATCAGTACAGACAATTATAAGCGGACTGTGCAGATTCGATGTGCAAGCAAAATTCGGGAACTATCGATACCAGTGGTCCTAGCACATCTTTGTGTGAAATTACATGTATTACGTTCAAAAAATCTGAACGCAATACAAATTGTAAAGAACACCAATACGAACGGCTAAAAATTTATTATCGACTTGAAGGCAGTTTGCGTTATCAACTGTACTTTACTTCTGAAGTGCTCCTGTAATTAAGGACATATTTTGGTAACTTTTAAATCATCTAAAATTTTTACAACTACCACAATCGAATGTGTATTGAATGTGTATTACATATTATATGATAGGAGATAACTATGAAAAAATTAAGAACGCACAATCGCGTATGTATAATATAACAAATCCTGTTAGTGGTGTAATGTTATTACCTTATTTATACATGTCGCATTGGTATTTGTTAATTATTAATTTAAATGAAAATACAATTCTTTATTTAGATCCACGATTCGTAGAAAGTCCTGATAAACAACGAGTAATTAGAGCATTTAAAAGTTATATTAAGGAAAGTTCTTTGTTAGACATATCAGGCAAAAATATATGTAATACACGATGGCGCGAAGTAACATGCAGTGATAGAACACTCCAAAATGATTCTTTTAACTGTGGAATACTTGTAATACATTACTTAGTATAATACACAACAAATCGTTTGATATGTTGTTCAAACCTAACAAATATAGAACTACAATCGCTACCTCGTTATTAAAATCATCTAGATGCATGAAAGATATATGCCAATATTGCTTCAGTGATCGTAACATAGCTTTGGTCATGTGCAATACCTGTCGCCGTTGGGTACATCAATTGTGCCTGAAAAGAAAATTTAACGAGACAACAAATTGGGAGCATCAAGATGCAAAATATAGATGCTTATTATATTCCAAAGGTTTTCGACCATGGATGAAATATGTTAAGTAAATTTTAAAATAACAAATAAATGTGTATTTTATTTGTCTTCAATTTTTTAACTTTTTGACATATTCGCACTATTATATTTAGGTAATGCAGATCAAATAATATATGTCATTTAAATAACTGTATTTTGCAATAAAAATAGGTATCCTTAAAAAGACTATACATCTCGGTTAAGGAATTCATTTTCGGCGAAGTTAGAATTTTTTCAGTCATTTCGGGGGTGGTTTTTCAAGTATAAGGGTGTCTTCGGGTGTATCGGAATATTATGTTTAATGAATTACTATTGTACACTGTTTTTACATCTATTTAATGTGTTTTGTTTATTTTTTGTATTGTAATAAATTCGCTCCAGGAACATTCCAAACTTCAATCAGCTAGAAAAAGCGGGATCACATATCTCAATCATGTAACGATAGCCCACCTTAATCATCACTTATACCTGCACGCATCTCAACGAAGGACTACCAAGCGACTCACAATATCGAATAGAAAAAACTCATAGTTTTCGCAATCTTTCTTTGTTATGTTCTTCTTTCTGCTTATTATTACTTAAATATTTATTTAAATAATTTATTTAAATAATGAATATATACTACTAAAAAAAAATAGGGAACACTTTTTGTATACCGAAAATTTAGGCTATTTTCAAACTGTTGCAGGCAAATGTCTACGCGGCATTTTGAAAATTTCGTATACGAGCTCAATACACTACGAGAGTCGTCTGTGTACTGAACATTTATTTCAAAGTCTCTTTGTACGTAAACATTACTTGTAAACATTACGGTATGTATGTGAGTAAGTAATCATAATGTTTACATGTAATGTTTATGTATAGAAGCTTTAAAACAGATGTTTTAACAAACACACAGACGATTCTCGTCGAGTATTGAGTTTGTATACGAAATTTTCAAAATGCCGCGTAGACATTTGAACGCATTTAAAACAACATAAAACGACATCTAAGAAGTCGCAAGGAACAGCCGCGAGCGCGCGCGTGACGAACCGCGAGGTTTTTACCTTTGCTGAGAAACACACACACATGCACACGGAGTGAGTCCCAGATGCGCACAGTAATAAACGGACACAGCAAGCTGAGTGAAACGGACACAGTAACAAACGGACACAGACCAAACGGACACAGTAATAAACGGACACAGTGCGAAACGGACACAGTAACAAACGGACACAGTGCGAAACGGACACAGTAACAAACGGACACAGCCCAAATGCGCACAGAGCGAAACGGACACAGTGCGAAACGGACACAGACCAAATGCGCACAAAGCGAAACGGACACAGTGCGAAACGGACACAGAATGCGCACACTGCACATGCGCACGGACCAAATGCACACACGGAAATTCGCAAACCCATGTGATGCAGTGAATGCTTTGCACGCACACACACACACACACACACACACACACACACACACACACACACACACACACACACGGGGGGGGTGCAAGGGGGGCCTTTGGCCTCCCTCCCGCACCCACCTCGTCCAAGTCGCTAACCTATGAAGACTTTACTCTGCTTGCAATGTATGTACATGGATTGCATTTGGTCCGTGCACACGTGCAGTGTGCGCATTTGGTCCGTGTGCATTTGGTCCGTGCGCATTTGGTCTGTGTCCGTTTCGCACTGTGTCCGTTTCGCTCTGTGCGCATTTGGTCTGTGTCCGTTTGTTACTGTTTCCGTTTATTACTGTGTCCGTTTGGTCTGTGTCCGTTTGTTACTGTGTCCGTTTCATTCAGCTTGCTGTGTCCGTTTATTACTGTGCGCATCTGGGACGCTCCCCGCACACGTGCGCGCGTGCAATGTGCACAATCCGACCGGCATCTTTCACGTGGTGCAAATTGGATAACGCTAATGCCGGCGGTAAGCGTTATTTAAAAAGATATGTAAGGTTGACTTTGTAACTTGGTCAAAAGGTGTAGAAAAATTGTTGAAAAAACGTTTTAAGCAATTTCAGCAACTTTAAGAATGATAAACACGTGGAATACAAATGTTTTATTTCATGAACGTTAGTGTTTATTACTGGGGAGTAATCGTACTATTAAACTTTGCTTAAGCGATGTGATTGGATCTTTCTTCATGTTGTACCCCTCGTTGTGAGTACAATTTTGGGATCGCTGCCAGAGATCTCGCGAGGAAGGTATTTCGTCACATACACCGTTATTTGTCTTGAACACTTTTATTCTTGTATTCAGTTACAATGGGTAGATCGCGACCCCGCAAGGCAGAGTGTCGCGTCTATTAGCTCGTTGTCCACGACCCCGCAAGGCAGAGCGTCGTGGTTGTGTGTTTACAACAAGTTATCTCGGCGATACACGACCCCGCAAAGCAGAGTGTCGTGTGTAGTCTTAGTTTGTCTACTTCGAATTGACCCGATCCTCACCTTCTTTCGCCGGTTTATATATCCGATAATTCGGTAGTTGGATCGAAAGAAGGGGAGGATTGCGTGAGGGCGTAAATCAGGCAGTATTCCAAATTATTGCTTAGACAGCAAGTGCTGTCTAAGGAGCATTGCGCTAATTGTCGAGCGGATTGCGCGAAACCTCGCGCGATGCGCTCGATGCTGACTGCAGCTGACCGACTTACGTCATCGTGTTACTGACACCTTATCGTTATGAGTGTGTCACTCATAACATCCCTCCCCCCTGATAAAAAGAAAATAAGGGTACTGAATTTTCGCTTTTTCGCTTATAGTTATATCGCGTCGTCAGATTGTTTACAATTTTCGTTTTTTCGACGCTTATAAACTATATATAATTACAATAATAATTACAATAATTACATTACAAGGTGTCGGATGTCGTATATACAATCTTTCGTAAAAAAAAATTTTCTTTTGACTTAAATGACGAATTATGCGCAAAATAGAATGTTTAATTTTGGGTGCCCTATTATAAAATTTGTTTCTGTCTTCTTTTGAGGTATTCTCCTCGTTTCGGTTTTACTTTCTTTCTTTTTCATTATGCTTCTATGAACGGTTTTAGTCTATTTGTGTGTACACGTGTTGACGTCCTGCCCTTTTTTATTGTATAATTTGCGTCTGAGTGTTTTTCAGTGATTACGTAGGGTCCCGTCCATTTTGCGTCTAGTTTTTTAGATCTCACGCGGCGGAGAGCCTCATCATACAGGAGTACTTTATCTCCTATCTTGTATTTTATTTCTTTAGTAGTTTTATCATAATATTTCTTGGCCTTTTGTTTTTCTTTTTTAATTTTTTCCCTCGCGATCTGGTTCGTTGCCCTTATTTTTTCTCGCAGTTCCTGTGCGTAATCCTCGTAGTTATACGTAGGATTCGGGGGTCTGCTCAGGGCTGTCGGTAGTTCGGCTTGTCTTCCGAAAACTAGTTCAAACGGAGTGAATCCAGTCGCCGTGTGGGGGGTAGTATTATACGTATGCATTGCATACGGGATCCATTCGTCCCAGTCCGTCTGCTCTTTATTTATAAAATGTCGCAGATATTCCGCTAATGTTCGGTGCGATCTCTCAAGGGTGCCGTTGCTCTCAGGGTGGTAAGCAGTGGTTTGGATTTTGTCTATTTTCAGTAGCTTACACGCGTTTTTGAAGATTTCGCTTGTAAAATTTGTCCCTTGATCTGTCAAGATACATTCAGGTGTACCGTATTCTAGGACAATCTTTGTGACAAACTCCTTGCTTACCGTGTTTGCCTCTTGATTTGGAATCGGCATCGCCTTGCGGAATTTTGTCAGGTGATCTTGGAACGTTAGCAGGTACTTATTTCCATTTGCTGTCTCTGTCAGTGGTCCCACGATGTCCAGAGCGCATTTTTCGAATGGTCGGCTGGGGGTATCCGTAATTACTAACGGTATCTTATTTCTTTTAGATAGTTTGTTTTTCTGGCAGAGTTCGCATTTTTTAATATGCTTTTCTACGTCTGCCGTTATTCCGGGCCAGTTATATTTTAACCGTATCCTTTTTAGGGTTCTTTCGACCCCTTGATGCCCTCCGGTGGGTGCATCATGGTATTCGTGTAATATTTGCCGCTTTTCTTCTTCCGTGTAGCTTTGCGCGGTTTCATTATTTTCGTTTTCTTCGTCTCTCGTGTGTATTTGACTGTGCTCTCTGTCTTTGTCTAACGCGAGCATTTTATCAGTTGTCTCCGTAATGTGAATCTCTGGTTTCACGTTACGGCTCAACGCATCGGCGTTTGCGTTCGCGCGTCCGGCCTTATGTACGATTTCGTAATCGTATTCTTCCAATTTTAAACGCCACCGGATTAATCTCGATCCAGGGTCGTTCACACTGAATAGCCATACAAGGGGCTTGTGGTCAGTGATAATTTTAAACTTAGTGCCGTATATGTACGGTCTGAAATGCTTGACGGCCCATACTATAGCCAGTAATTCTTTTTCTGTTGTGCTATAGTTTTGTTCTGCACGGTTTAGCACTCGACTCGCATATGCTATGGGGCGGTCTTTGCCTATCGGTCCTTGCGATAGTACGGCTCCTACTGCGTAGTCGGAGGCATCCGTTGTTACGTTGAATTCTTTTGAGAAATCAGGATACTGAAGTACCGGTGCGGTCATTAGCTTCTCTTTTAGTATGTCGAAAGCAATCTGTTGCTCCGTGGACCATACAAATTTTTCTGACTTTTTTGTCAGTTTAGTTAGCGGCTTAGCTATCCTCGAAAATTCGTTGATGAACTTTCGGTAATATCCGGCGAGGCCTATGAAAGATTGCACGTCTTTCACCTTCTGAGGTGCCGGGAAATCTTTTATCGCCTGTAATTTGGCGGGATCAGGGGAGATTCCCTCTTCTGAGATTATGTGTCCCAGGTAATTTACTTCTTTCCGCAGGAACTCACATTTGTCCGGCTGCAGTTTTAAATTGGCTTTTCGTAAGCGCTGTAGTACTTCCTTTAGACGTTTATTATGGTCTTCCAGACTTGAGCCATAAATAACTATATCGTCTAAGTATACAAGGCTTTTTAGCCCTTGCATTCCCGTGAGAACTGAGTTCATCAGCCTCTGGAATGTTGCAGGTGCATTTTTTAAACCAAATGGCATTCGATTAAATTCGTAATGTCCATATGGGGTGGAGAACGCTGTCTTTTGCCTATCGCGTTCTGCCATGGGTATTTGGTGATACCCTGACGCTAAATCTAGCGTAGTAAAATACTTGGCGTTTCCTAGTTGGTCCAAAATTTCTTCGATATTGGGCAATGGAAACGAGTCGCCGATCGTTAGATCGTTTAATTTTCGGAAGTCGATGACTATCCGTAGTCGCGGTTTTCCGCTTGAGTCAGCTTTTTTGGGAACCACTAATAAGGGTGCATTCCACTGACTCGTACTTGCTCTGATTATTCCATCCGTGAGCATCTGCTTCATTTGATTATTTACTTCCTCCTTGTGCTTGGTGGGGAGGCGATACGGCCGTACGTTTACAGGTGCCGTGTCAGCGCGCGTGTGGACCTCGTGTTGCACGGCGGCCGTGCAAGACAGGGGTTCTCCGCTCAGATGGAAGACGTCTTGATAATCTTCGCATAAGCGCAGGAGGGCCTGCCGTTCCTCTGAGTTGAGGTGTTGCGTTCGTAGCATTTGTCAAATCCGCTCCTTCCGAGGGAGGTGAGATTTGTTTTTTGGTTCAGCGACCACGGTGTAAATCTCGTGAGGATTTTTCTCGCTTAAATCCTCTACAGTAACGACCGGTGTGTTGATCCGTATTGTCTTATCACTGGTATTGATTACACTGATCGGACATGAAAAATTTTTTGGTTTTACAAGGCATCTGCCAATGTAAACCCCTGGAGCTGGTTCCTGGGCCCGTACGACTCCAGTTGTGTTTCGATTAGTCACGGCCCTTACAATTGTTTCGCTGCGAGGTTTTAACATGGTTTGTTGATATGATTTAAATTTCAGAGTAACGTCTCTTATTGTTAACTTTTTCTGATTATAATCGCACGTTACTTGTTGCTTTCGTAGGAAATCTAATCCTAGGATGCCATCGTATTCTAGCGGAAAATCATCCTTTACTACGTATATCGGATGCTTTATCTTATGCTTGCCTAGCTCTATTGTTGCCTGTATTTTTTCTATGGTGTAGACCTTGTGGCCTGTTATCCCGACGAGGGCTATTCTTTCATGGCGAATTTTGGTTTCGCCTTTTAAATTTTTTACTTTTATTAACGAGAGTGTGGCTCCGGAATCGAATAACATGTCGATTTTTCCTGATTTGGTTTCTCGTATTGAAAGTGTGACTAAGTCGAGTCCGCTATCTTTGTGTGCGTCTCGCTTTACATGCGTAACTTGATACGCGGCGGCGGTGCCCGTCGTGCTCGAGTCATCGTCCGAGCTCTCGTCGCTACTTGCCGTATCGGCATGTTTTATCATTTTGACGGCCTTACTTGTACGCTGTTTAGCGTCCTTTTCTATTTTCCTTTTTGGCTTTGCTTCCGGGCGATCCTCGTCTTTCGGTGGAGGTCGTCCATGCAGGGTCCAGCAGTCGTTTCGGCTATGGCCCGTTTTCTTGCAGTAACTGCATTGTTGTACTGCTGTATTTACTCGTGGCCGTCCTTCCGGTCGGGGTAATTCGAACCGGTTGGCGTATCTGCTGCTTCGGCAGTCTCTTCCATCGTGCCCGATTTTTCCGCACTTTCCGCAACGGATGGTCGGAGCACGGTTATTGCGTTGGGCATTTGGCATATCCCGCCTATTGCCGTTGAGGCGCGTGCTTGCCCCCTTAACTTTTTCTTCCGCACTAGCTCCTGCGATTGCTTCTTGAAGCGTGTACCGTTGGGCTCGAACTAATAGCTTTATTTCTTCGTGTAGCCCTATCTGGTAGTTGTAAAGGGCTTGTTCCTTGATGCTCTCAAGTATCGCCCGCTGCTGTTCTATTGTATGGTTTTTTCCTTCCTCCATGGATTCGTACAACTCCATGGCCAAGTTGTCTACTCTTCGTCCAAATTCTTGAGCGGTTTCATTTGACTTTTGTTTCAGGGAGTTAAATTCGAGCTGCAAATGGGCGGTGCTGCGCTTGCCCAGATATTCATTTTCTAATTCCCTTTTTAACTGGTCGTAGTTTTCTATATCGCGAGTGTGGAAATCCATCATCGCCTTGCCCTTGAATTTAGTACATAGTATCGCGTCGAGGAGTATGAATTCGTCCGACGGATGTATGTTTTTCATCGCATAGGAGCTGGCGTTTAAAAATTCTCGTACTCGTTCCCTCGAAGTTCCATTAATTTCGGGGATCATATTTCGCGCTTCTTTCAAGCTTAAATTGTAAGTGTTGGTCCCATGCCGATGTCGTACATCTCGGGGTGAGTGCCCATACGACAGATCTAACGCATAGTTAGTCGGTTGTCGCGTATTTCTAGCCGTTTCTCGCGGCGGCGGCTGTGCTTCGTGTCGGTTTCCAAGCTGGAAACGAAGCTCGCGAATTTCGAATAGCAGGTCATGGAGCATCATATTCTCCATGGGATGCATCGGTCGCCTATGAATTTGTGGCGCCGTCGGTGAACTTCCGCTTTGTTCACTCAAATTATTACGGAGCTCTTGTGCTTCCTCTTCGGGTTCTTCCCGGATTACGCGAGGCGACGCATGTGGTAGGGAGCGTGTCGACGGTCCCGCTACGTCTGTCCGCGTTGTTGAACGTGTGTCCATATTGTCGTTTATTAGACTAAAGTCTGGTCCCTGTATCGGGAACGCGCGTTCAGTCGTGATATTTGGCAAATTTGCTCGACTATTCAAAAGTCGAAGCGCGTTATCGAATATTTCTTCTAACGCGTCTTGAACAACGTTAAGCGCTGTATCAGTGTTTTGGTCGGACATTTACGTTCGAGTGTAAGCGCGTGTGCTGAGTTCGCGTTTTATTTCGCGGTATCGTATGTCGCGTTGCGCTAGTGCGTTTGCATTCGTATGCCTTTGAAGTACAGTAGCTATCTTAGCTATGTCTTTTTACGGTAATCGCGGTTACCGGGGGTCAACCGATATTTTGCTCTATTCGTGTTACAATTTTATGTCGTCCTACGCTTGTTTCGCGTTACAATTTAATGTTTGTCGGACTTACATAAGTACGATGAGCTGCATGGTGCGGCGATCAGCTGAGCCTTGTCGCGGTAGGTCTCGGCGTCGTCTCGAGTTTCACTCTTATCGCTGACGCGCTATGTACGCTCCGGCGTGGCTGGCTTCCTGGCCTGTACAGCTGATTGCTCGGTGACGCTTGGTTCCTCTTGGATCTTCCTTTTGGCAGTGCAAATCCCCACCGCTGCCACCACTGTTGTACCCCTCGTTGTGAGTACGATTTTGGGATCGCTGCCAGAGATCTCGCGAGGAAGGTATTTCGTCACATACACCGTTATTTGTCTTGAACACTTTTATTCTTGTATTCAGTTACAATGGGTAGATTGCGACCCCGCAAGGCAGAGTGTCGCGTCTATTAGCTCGTTGTCCACGACCCCGCAAGGCAGAGCGTCGTGGTTGTGTGTTTACAACAAGTTATCTCGGCGATACACGACCCCGCAAAGCAGAGTGTCGTGTGTAGCCTTAGTTTGTCTACTTCGAATTGACCCGATCCTCACCTTCTTTCGCCGATTTATATATCCGATAATTCGGTAGTTGGATCGAAAGAAGGGAAGGATTGCGTGAGGGCGTAAATCGGTCAGTATTCCAAATTATTGCTTAGACAGCAAGTGCTGTCTAAGGAGCATTGCGCTAATTGTCGAGCGGATTGCGCAAAACCTCGCGCGATGCGCTCGATGCTGACTGCAGCTGACCGACTTACGTCATTGTGTTACTGACACCTTATCGTTATGAGTGTGTCACTCATAACATTCACAACAGTACCTTGAATTAAATGAAAACCATAAAATATGCGATTTTTTACGTAATCTTAGAACGCGATTTGTTGTTAGAAAAAGTAAATCTGTGAAAAAATTGATAACAGCATTCAAAAGTTCAAACTTTCAGCTTTCCAACGCTTTTTTGCTGAGTGTTGTATGTTGATTTGTTATCGAGTAACAAGCGATGAAAGTCAAAATGATTTTTTATTAAAATCTCAATAACTCGGTCAAAAAAAATCGTACAGCAATGAACACCCACTCAAATTAAAGAGAAAAGTTCCCGCTCTAAGATGCAAGTAACAAAAATACTCTATGATTTTTTTCACGTGAGATGCAGCGCAGCAAATTTGCATTAAAAAATTTTATTTTAACGGGTCAAGCTTCATCATTGTGCCACGTTGGTTAAAAAAAATATAACTTAAATTGCCAAAAAGCGTTTAAAAGAAGAAGTTTCAAGCTTTAAAACGCTTTTTGGATTTTGTTTCTACGATAATTTTTCGCTGAGTTGCAGCAGATTGAAGAGCCTAAATTTTTGGTATACAAAAAGTGTTCCCTACTTTTTTTTTTTTTTAGTAGTGTATATCTTGCGACACATCATTCTCATTTTCAGATTATATTTATTTTTGAAATGTTTAATTGTAAAATAAAATTAATCTTACCGAATTCGGTCGACCGATCGCGAAATGCAGGGGTATAACGTCACGCGGATCGAGGGGGGGGGGAGATCTCGCGCCGCGCCGAAATGAGTTCGAACTGTTTGAAAGGGGATCGCGTTTCCCAGTCACGTTTCAGGGTCCGCGACCACCGTCGCCGACGCCACCGCGGTACTTGCGTTTTCCCTCTATAATTTCTCTCTCTCTCTCGCCCGTACGTTATATCTTTAACCGTACAGTCTTATCATTCTCTCGCTCTTTCTCTTTTATTCGTTGAGCTCTTTCATACACAGTCTCCCATTCACATACGTGCGCTCCTGCCTATCTTATCTATGTACCTCAGTTCTGCACACCTCTTACTGCATACCTTCTACTCAGTTCTGCACATGCCATTATACCGCAAAGAAATAGGGGAAGAAAAACTGAGTTAGAATTATTTATAAATTTGCTTCATTTTGTTAAAGCTCATTTATATTGATTATTGTCATTACTATCCAATTGTCAAAGAAAATAAATCATTTAAAGAAGTTAATAATACATTAAAATATAAAGTTTGTAAACTAAAATGGTTAGCATATAAGAAAAAATATTAGTAGAACTGAGAGTAATGGAGAGGGGGGAGAGGGATTATGATATTCTAAAGAAACAATCCTGAGGGAAAATAATTTCAAGTAATGATTTAATAGTAAGAAAAGTAAAAGAAAGTAAAACATTATTTATATATAAAGTATAATTTTAATTATATATAAAGTATAAAGTATAAAAAAGTATATATAAAAAGTATAATAATAAAAAGTAATAATAAAATGTAATAATAAAGAAGTATAAAATAATAATATTTAAAATAATAAATTTTAATAAAATAAAGTACTTGGGATTACTCCCGATCCTTATCGAACAACGGTTTCATGCCGAATAGTCTTCTCAGGTCCCATACGTCGGCATCGAGACCGTATTCCCCGTATGCGTATTCGATGTTTTGCTCGTTCCTCCATTGGTCGGTTTGGCAGAAGTATCGTCTCCACCAAGCTGCAGCTATATTAATAAATCCTGGGATTCTAATTTCTTCAAATCCAAAATACGGCTGAAAAAAGAAATGACATTTTTAATCACGCTGTGCTCAAGCTGCACCCAAAACAAATTTTGGCATCTTATATTATATTTTATATACCTGTTGACCAGTGGGCCCACGTATTGACAGCATTTCATTCAGCCTTATAATTGAGGTGTGGCTGGACGGCACCCTTACGTATGTACGGCCGTAAATGGCCGTTGTCGATCAATGAGGGATGTCGCCCACGTACTGAAAAAATTTAAAAACTGATAATAAATAATCACGCGAATATTCACTCATAACGTACAAAACTGGATAGAAAATACTACATATTTAAATCAAAGATTATAATTTTTCTTAGAATAAAATTATTAAAACAATTATATTCTTAAGATAACACTTACAGTATAATAAAAATGTAATAATAAAAGTATTGAAACAAAACTATAATATTTTAAAATTCAAGATTTTCTTCTAAGAAGATTATATTGCTTATATGAACCAATAATCGCGTTAATTTGGAAGTAATTTTTTTCCATGTACTTACCCCCACAATCGGATATTCAATTCGAATTCTGTACATCGTTGTTCAATCGTATGTTTGTTCAATCGTATCAATTCTAAACACTAGCAGTCGATGGCGCGAGACACTGCGAATTGACGTTGAGGAGCTTGACTAACGTTGAAGAGCAGACCCCATCATTATATACTAAAGATGTACGTGACTTTCATTTGAGAAATAAATTTGAAAAAGATTCTCAGCAATATCAACTTTGTAGAATTTTTTTTCTGCGCTTACCATTGTCTAACAAGAACTAAAACGTATGAGATTTATCAACAAGATCGTTTGATATAGTGTTCGTTTGATATAATGGTCAACACCTCGGTCAACGTCTCGGTCAACGTCTCTGTCAAAGTAAAGCATATTAAATATCATATCAAATCACTTCATATACATCAAATTGCATTATACAGCTGTCAAACCACCATCGAATCGCATTGTATATCTGTTGAACCCACAATTGAACTACAATTGAACCGTTATCAAACCGCATTAGGTCTATAGAACAAGATCATACAGCTATCGAACCGCATCATATATCGAACTATTGAACCGTTATCAAATCGCATCGTACAGCAGTCGAACACATCTATCAAACCACAATTGAACTATCACTTGAGAAATAAATTTGAAAAAAATATGTTCTCAGCCACGCCAGCTTCGTAGAATTTTTAATCTGCCATTGTCTAACGAAACATACGCGATTTATCAACGAGATCGTCTTATATGATGTCTCGGTCAATGCCTCGGTCAACGTCTCTGTCAAAGTAAAGAACTGCTATCGAACTATTATTCAACCGTTATCAAACCGTATTATACAGTTATCGATCCACTATTGAACCACTATTGAACCACTATCGAACTGCATCATATAGCTATCAAATCGATATCAAATTGCATCATACAGTTATCGAACCGCATCGTACAGCTATCGAACCGTTATCAATCTGCATCATACAGCTACCAAACTGCTATCAAATCGCTATCGAACCATTATTAAACATCTATAGGGAAAGGGTAGAAATAAAAAAATTTTAATGCGTTTATATATTTTTATTTAAAAAAATTTTGCAATTATTTTGGTGTTACGACCACCAGTTAAATATTTTAAATACATTTTGTAAAGCGCAATTCTTAACATGTTTTTCACATTGTATAGTATTACTAACATCCAGATTTTTCAAAGATTCAATGTCTTCGTAATCGGCATCTAATGTCTTGATATATATCCCATCATCGGTATCAAGCATGTCCGCCAACCATTCTCGTTTCTGTCCCTTAACGTATACGATAGCATTGTCGTTATCCTCTCCCGTATTACACACAGCAGATGTAATCAGACGTTCGCCATGCTGTACGGGATCACCCCGTCCTTCCATCGCAATTTATGATGATAGGCAATTAACCAAGAAGCGCAAGACTTGTCGGATTTTGTAAGAACATGCCATGACATGGGGCTCGCAAAAATGTAATGCGTGAGAACGGCTTCTTTTCTCAGTACCGCTACTTCCTTTACGACAAATTTATTAGCGATAACGAATCCTTGCAGATCCACAAATCGGTATGATCATGACGAGTAACTTTTCAAGACTGTACTTTAACGTCAAATATCTCAGTTTTTATCTGTTTGATGTTACATGATTTTGCGCACTACGTTGGACAACGGACAGTATTCAATTATGCCACGCAATTATTTCCAAGATTTGTCTCATCCTTGTCTTTATCATCTTTCTTCTTCATCACCAATCTTCCTTCGACATAGAGAAAACTTTCACATGGCAATGTGTATAAATCCTGCTGTTGTATGGGTATCTTTATTTCAGCCCTGTATCCAAACGTAGTGTTGGCGTACGGATTGTACATGTGAGTCACAATCTTGATGATGCTATCGTCAAAGATTGGCTCGCCTCCAATGTTTAAGATGTTAGCCATCTTAGATATTTCGTACGGCAAATCCTAATGATTTAAAAAATTCAACGCTTGATGCAGTGAGTTTGTTTTTATCAGACGATTAAATATTTTTAACTGATGTAAAAATTGTGTTAGACGATCGAATATTCTTGATTGGTGTAAAAGTTGTGTCTTGCATCTGATCATTCAACACGAGCATCTCACGTTATCGTCTTTGTATGTGTAATTCCTCTCCGCAAAAATCAAGTAATCGTCCTAATCCACAATGCGAATCGTCAAATCAGTAATGCTCCGTGCGACGATTGGAAGATAAATGATCTGTGCAAGCGTTTCCGGTATCTTATAACCTGGTGGTACACTCGGTGATAACTCGTGTGTACACATTTGTCGTTGTTGTATGCACCTGCAGTCACACCTGCAGTCACACATGCAGTTACATTCTATGCGAATAATGTTTACGTTTATAATATTTATAGGTACATCTGATTCATGCTACAGTCGTGATTGAAGAATATGATGCGACGAAAGTCCCAACAGCGATCCAATGTTGTTAAATTTAGTAAAATTTATCCGTTCGATAAGCACACATAATTTCGCTCTTCATTGTATTATTGTTGGCGCAAATCACCAGCGAATACTCGCTCTCTTCATCTTCTTTGTGAAACGACCTCTTTCCCGCAACATCGGAATGCGATTGTAAAATTATGCGTTTCAAATATCTATCTATATCACGCAATTCATACGAGCCTTCGGGAATAACAATTTCCTTGTCGTCTTTGTCGTAGTAAAATTTGTTATTTGTCGAATTTACATTAGGTATGGTACAGTATGTTTCAAAATCTGTGAGACCAAACTCGTAATCGCCATCGTTCAAATCTACGGCTAGAAAATAGCTTACCGCGAGGATGCTATTCTTGCCGGTTAGCGTAAACGTCAGTGACATGTTGAAACGAATACTGAATTAAATTGTGCAATGTTAGCCTTTAAATCGATTAAATTATTAACTGTGTAACGCACCTCCCGTCCGCCGGCACCACCGACCACGCGCGGTCCGGCCGAACACCCGCCGGACCGCAAAAACGGGCACCGGCCCCGTCTTAATCGCCGCATAAAAAGCGTCAAGACGAATCATCGTCTCCGCTCCGCGTTTCTCCCCGCGCTCTCCCCAACCTCCACGGGAGGAGAGCAAGTACGGGGAAACCCGAAAATCCAAGAGAATCCCCGATCCTCTACCCGAGAGGGTATAAAAAGCCGCTCCGGTGGAGGCTGCGACCAGTGTTGCTGTTCGTGCCGCTTTTTTCGCGCAAAGAGTGCCAGTTCAGTCACGTACGAAGTATGAGAAAAGCGAGGTACTATTATGTCCCCTGCTTAAACATTGTGAAAAAAAAAAATTTAATTAAATTAATAAAAAGAATATAATAAATTTAGCCCCAAACCGACCCCCTCGGTCGGACTTACGCCTTTATGACGAGCGCGACCGGACGCGTCACGTCACAGCATATACCAGGATATCAATTTTGTGGTCCGGGTACTTGGCTGAAAAAGTGATTGGTTAGAGGTGATCGGAGTATTAATCCGTTGGACGCGGCGTATCGCGAACACGACATTGCGTGCTCTCGAAGCAACGAACTCAGACACGCGGCTGACAACATACTCGCTGCAGAAGCGCGAAAACGAATTACAGCAAACGATTCAACTTTCGGAGAAAGAGCTGCCATTGGGCTATGAAAACCAAGACGAAAGTTGATAAGGGTTTGAAAAAGAAAAAAAGTGATAAAAAAAGTAAGTAAACGAATACTTCCGGTAGCGAAACGCGGTGGTGTTGTACCGTTATTGGAAGTTCTCGGGTCATTGGTTGGCGGAGCGGCGGGAGTTGCAAAGGTTGTGAATGATAACAAGGCAGCGCAGCGTCAGCTGGAAGAATTGAAACGTCATAAACGCGCCATGGAAAGTCATGGAGTTTATCTCGCTCCATACAAGCGTGGACGAGTAGTTTCGACGAAAAAAAAACGTCGAAAAGACGTTAAAAATGCCAAAAGGTGTAACTACCGACATACAATTATTACAGTTAGTGAAACATATGCGCATTCCATACTTTAGAGGAATTTTCATGCGTACATTACCGACGACAGGAACATATCGAAACGAGAGCGGTATTGTAAATTTAGATAATGCTGAAGGATTGGGCACATACTGGGTGGCGTACGCGGAAAGAGGAAATCGTGCTATATACTTTAGCAGTTTCATAATCTTTGACTGCCGAAAGAACTGACGCGATATTTAGACGTAACGCGAATAGTAGAATAAAGTACAACCACACGCCTTATCAACGTTACGATCCAAGCAACTGTGGTCAACTGTGTCTGCGTTTTCTCCAAACAGTTGTAACGGACCGTATTTCCTACGCGGACTAGCTCGCCGGGATCGGGTGTAGGAAGGGTCCCTGAGACAATAGACTCGATATACGAAATAAAATAAGATAATATATTTAAAAATCTTTGATATGTACAGCTATTTACAGGTAAAGTGTATATGTGTTCATGTGTATCATGTGTCGCTCGGCGACACGGCTATTTACAAGAGAGGTGTGCGTGTGTCTGTGTGTATTACGTGTCGTTCGGTGAAACAGCTGTTTTCGCTGTCAAGCGTGTAGACGGTTCGGTGATGGTCGCGGTGCGAGGCGACGAGCCGGCGGGCAATGCCCTGACGCGTGAATCGGCGCTTCGTGGCGCGGTGAGGTGGGCGGCACGGTGAGCGGTACTATCGGAGTCTCGAGCCCGGTGGTGTGCGGTGCGCGGCGTGAAGCGCGGGGTGTTTTGGCCGTGCGAGGATTTCGAGACGTATGTAGCGATCGAGAAGATGCCGGTCTCGATCTCGAGATCTCTCGAGGGAGACGGAGAACCCTCCACCTCCGTTGTGTTCGAGCCGGGTGATCGGGCGTTTTTTTAAGGAAGGTCTGTAGCCGAGAACTCTCAGCGAAGGCGGAGTACGCTCTACCCTCTGCTACGGAGACGAACTAGAAGTTAAAATGCGAGCGGTACCGAGAGCTCTCGGTTAAGACAGAGAACACTCTACCCTATTTACCGATTGTAGGAAGCTTCTCAGGATCGTACTCTGGTCGGGATCGGGATCCAGCGTACGGTCGGAGCGAGAAGTGTCGCAGCCAGTGTTGCTGTTCGTGCCGCTTTTTTCGCGCATGCGCAGCACAATGACGGTTGACGCCGGCGTGATACAGCGGTGTAATGTGGACTCAATACGTGGGCGCAACAAGGGCACGAAGTATTTTGACGGGCTGCTGCTGGCTGCTGCTTCTGACAGTGAGATGGTAGGTCTGATATGTAAGTTAAGATGTAAGTTAGGAGATAAGTTAGGAAGTAAGTTAGTATGTAAGTGTTTTATGTAAGTGTTTTACGTAAGTGTTTAATTAATTAACTTTTTTTGTATATTTTATTTTATATATTTTATATAATGGAAAATTTAAATAAAAAAGGAGCTAATAAAAAAGTAATAAATCGGGAATTTAAAACTTGTTGACTAGATGAAGATATATTTAAAGGCTGGCTGACTCCCCATCCTACAGAGAATAAGGCATTATGTAGTTTATGTAATAAATCCATCAGATGCTGCAAAACAGATTTAGTAAGGCATTCGCAGAGGGCTAAACATATAGAAAAAATTAAAGAAAATTGTCAAAGTCTTGATAACAATAATAATAGTAATGATAATAATGTAATTTCACACTCGGATAAAGTTAAACGTGCAGAAATAAAATTAGCAGCGTTTTATGCAGAGCATAATGTTGCTCTTTATACCGCAGATCATTTAATACCTTTGTTAAAAGATATTTTTATAGATTCAAAAATTATGCACGATCTTACACTAGCTCGATCTAAGTGCGGCCAAATTATAAAAGAAGTAATTGCAAAACGTGAGACAGAAAAATTAGTTAATATTTTACAAAATCATAAATTTTCAATATTAATTGACGAAAGCACTGACATTGCAGACACAAAACTTATGTGCGTTCTTGTTAAATTTGTTTCACCTTTAGATAAAAAAGTAAAGACACAATTATTAGAATTAGTCTCATTAAATGCATCCGACTGCTCAGCAAATAAAATTTTTGATACTTTTAAGAAACTTTTAGAAGAAAAAGAAATCCCGATAAAAAATATAATTGGAATAACAAGCGATAACGCGTCAGTTATGATTGGATGCAAGAATTCATTTTTTTCTCGTCTGCAATCAGAAGTACCAAGTGTCATATTACTAAATTGTACTTGCCATTCTTCCGCGATTATTGCTAGCAAAGCTTGTGAAAAATTACCGTCATCGTGTGAAAGTTTAATAAGAGGAGTTGCAACTTATATATCGGGTAGTGCTAAGAGATGTGCTATTTTACGCGAATTCCAGGATTTTTTTAATGTTGAAAAAAATAAAATTTTAAAATTATCAAATACAAGATGGCTTGTTTTACATAAATGTGTTGTCAGGCTTCTCAACAATTGGGACGTTTTAAAACATTATTTTCTTTTTTCAGTAGCCGAAGATAATAGTAGATCTGCGGAAATTATTCTAACTCAATTAAATGACAACACAATTAAAGCTTATTTATTATTTTTGAAATATTCATTAAATTTTTTAAATAGCTTTAACGGTCTTTTTCAGTCACGCCAAATTATGATTCATCAATTATTTGAAGAAAGTCGAAAATTAATTCATCAAATTGCTCAAAATTTTGTAAAACCCGATGCTTTAAAAAATATTGTTACTCTGAACATAGATGATGACAAAAATATACAACACCTTAATAATATATATTTGGGGCCCGAATGCGAATGTTTATTAGTTACACAATCTGTAGAATGCGCGCAAGAAATTAGAATAAATTGTTTAGATTTTTAGGACTTCCGTTTCCGGTGTCATAGAGAGTGACAGGTGTGTGTGTGGCGTGTGAAAGAGCGAGTGAGTAAGGTGGTTAAGAAGCAGAGAATAATTGCGAGAGGGGTGGCAGTGAGAGAAGGTACGTTAGGTGGAGTAGGGGAAGAAGAGTAGGAGAGGAGAAATTAGTAATTAGTTAATTAGAGACGAAAGAGAATTGAGTGGGCAGGTTAGAGAACATAGAGAAGGTAGGGGCTAGAGAGAGGCAAGCGAAGAGAAATAGCGGGTAGGAGGGAGACACGAGCGACGCGAGTGGACGGGCGGAGAGTTAGAGAGGCAGGCGAGTGAGTTCGTAGGAGCGGTATAGAAAGAAGTAAGTAAGTTAGGAGTACAATAAGGAGGATATGGTGGAAAACGAAAATAGAGAGGAGGAGGGATTAGGAGGAGAGGAACAGGTGGGGGAAGAGGGAGATAAGGGGGGAGGATTAAAAAACAAGGGGGATGTAGCGAAAAAGAAGGGGAGGCCGACAAATTTAGAAAGGCTGACTAGGGAAAGAACAAGAAGCATGAATAGCATAGAAGAAATGTTGATAAGGGGAAAAAGGAAGGAACGAGAGCAGGATGAGGAGGGGATGGAGATAATGGAAGAGGAGGAGATACTTAAAAGAAGCAGAATAGGAAAGGGGTCTCCGGAAACGAATGAGTGTAGAGGGGGCAATTTGGGTAAAATATTAGAGGAATTAGGAAAGCTGGGAAAGAAAATGGATGAAGGAAAGGAGGAGTTGAAGAAACAGATAGCAGATCTAAAAAATAGGTGGGAGGAGGAAAGGAGAGAAATGAGGGATAGGATAGAGTTGATGGAAAAAAGAATAGAAGACTTAGAAGAGAAATTGGAGAAGGAGGGGGATAAAAGGAGGGAAATTTTAAAAGAAGAGGGGAGAAAGGAAGGAAAGGAGGGGGCAGGGGAGATAACGAGAAGAATGAGAGAGGTCGAAGTAAGGTTAGACAAAAGGGAGAGGGAATCAAGGAGAAATAATATAATAGTCAAAGGAATTAAGATAGGAGAGGGAAAGGTGGAAGAGACAATAAAGGAGCTTTGGGGGGAAATGGGTATAGAAGAGAGCCTAAGAGAGGTAAGGAGAGTAGGAGGGGTAGACAGAGAGGGGAGAGGGATGATGTTAGTAAAGTTAGGAAGCTTGGAGAGCAAGAGGAGAGTGATGGAGGCAAAGAAGAGACTAAAAGGTAGAAGGGAGAGGATAGATGACGATTTAACGAGAGAGGAGAGAAGAGCGAGATGGAAAATAGAAAGGGAAGCAGATAAAGAGAGGGAAAAAGGGAAGAGAGTTAATGTAGGATATATGAGGATGTGGGTAGATGGGAAAGTAAAGATATGGGATGAGATAGGAGAAATGTGGTTTGGAGATAAGGTAAACGAGTAAGGAGAGGCAGTATGAGGGGAGGAAAAGGGGAAGGAGGAGAGGGGAAGGAGAGAAGGGGAGGGGGGATGGAACGAGGAGGGGGGGGATATAAAGTAGGATTTTGGAACGTAGCAGGGTTGGGGAATAAAGACAAAGACTTCTGGGAAGGATTGAAGGATTGGGATGTAATAGTAATGAGTGAGACGTGGGTGGATAAGGGGGGATGGGTAAAAGTGAAGGAAAAGTTACCGAAGGGTTATGCGTGGGAGGCACAGTGGGCGGGTAGAGATAAATTAAAGGGGAGGGCAAAAGGGGGGATGGTGATAGGAATAAGAAAGGAGATAAAAATAGATAGAAGTGAGCAGGGGGGGGGAGATAGAGGGGGTGTTGGTAAAGAAAATATGTTTAGGAGATGATTGGTGGAGGGTGATAGGAGTTTATGTAAATAAAGACCTAGAAGCTAAAATGGAGTCGTTGAAAGGGTGGATGGAAGGGAGAGAGGAGGGAGTGAGGATGATTATAGGAGGAGATTTCAATGTAAGAACGGGTAGAGAGGGGGGAAGATATATGGAAGGTGAGGGGAAGAGAGAATCGAGAGATGTTACGGTAAATAGTGAAGGGAGGAAGTTCTGTAGGTTTATAGGAGAGATGGGATACGCGATTATAAATGGGGATGTGAAGGGGGATGAGAGAGGGGAATGGACGCATGTGGGATGGAAGGGAGGATCGGTAATTGATTACGTGATCGGGGACGAGGAAATGAGAGAAAGGCTGATTAAAATGGAGGTGGAGGATAAAATAGATTCGGATCATCAGCCAGTGTCGGTGTGGCTAAAAGGAAGGAGGAAAGAGAGGAGGAACAGAGAAGAAAAAGATAGAGGGAGAGAGAAAGTAGTGTGGTCGGAGGAAGGGAGGAAAAGATTTGCGGAGAAGTATGGGGTTATAAATTCGGGGGACATAGAGGTGGAGGAAGAATGGGGAAGGATGAAAAGGAAGATAGAAGAGGCTATGGGGAACATGGTAAAGAAAAGAGTTGGGGGGGGGAGGAAGGGATGGTGGGATGAGGAGTGTAGAGAGGGGAAGAGGAGAGTGAGAAGGGAACTAAGGAGGTGGAAAAGAAAGGGAGGGGATGGGGAGGAGTTCAGGAGGGAAAAAGGGAAATACAAGAGACTATGTGAGGAAAAGAAGGATAAGGAGAGAGAAGAGTGGGAGAAGGAGGTAGCGAGGGCGAGGTCGGAGGGGCAGGTATGGAAGATAGTAAATAGGGAGCGGAAGAAGAGAGGGAGGGTGGATGAGTCAATAGAAATAGAAGAATGGGACGGTTACTTTAGAAAGTTGTTGGGAGGGGTGGAAGAGAGGGTAAGGATGGAATGGATAGGAGAGAGGGTGGAGGATGAGGAGGAGGAAATAGGTAGGGAAGAGATAAGGAGGGTAGTGAAAGGTTTGAAGGTGGGGAAGGCATCGGGAGAAGATGGGATACCGAATGAGGTGTGGAAATATGGAGGGGAGGAGTTGGAGACTAGTTTGTGGAAATTATGTAATAGGGTATGGAAAGGAGAGGGTTGGCCAGAAGGGTGGAAGGAAGGAATAGTAGTACCTATAGTGAAAAAGGGGGAAGGAGTAAAAGTAGAGGAGTACAGAGGAGTAACGTTATTGCAAACGGCGTATAAGGTGTACACGGCAGTATTGGCAGAAAGGTTAAGGATAGAGTTAGAAGAGAAAAGTATTTTGCCGCCGAGTCAAGCGGGGTTCAGAAGGGGATGGGGTACAGTGGATAATGTGTACGTCCTGAACTATTTGATGAACAGGCAATTAGAGAAGAGGGGGGGGGGAATTAATCTTATTATTTGTAGACATGAAGGCGGCTTTTGACTCGGTAGACAGAGAAGTTTTGGTGACAGCAATGAGAAAGAGAGGAGTAAGAGAGGGGCTAGTCAAGAGATGTGGAGAGGTGCTAAAAGAGACAGGAAGTAGGGTAAGGGTAGGAAAAACGGGAGGGAAAAAGTTTTGGACAGAAAGGGGTGTAAGACAGGGGTGCCCGTTGAGTCCGTACCTGTTTACCTTGCTTTTGGCGGATATAGATGAAAAATTTGAGAAAGGAGGATGGGGGGGAATTGAATTGGGGGGAAAGAAAATATATTCGCTGGCATATGCAGATGATGTGGTGCTAATAGCGAAGGATGAAGAGGGAATGAAAGGGATGATGGGTAAATTGGAGAGTTATCTGGATGGGAAGAAGTTGGAAGTAAATACGGAGAAAACAAAGATTATGAGATGTAAAAGAGGTGGGGGGAGAAGGAAAAAGATAAACTGGAGATGGAAAGGAAAGAAGTTAGAGGAGGTAAATAGGTTTAAATACCTGGGGTACACGTTGCTGGCAAATGGAAAACAGGATGGGCATGTAGAAGAAAGAGTAAAAAAAGGTTCGGCTATTTTAGGACAGATCTGGGGAATAGGGAAAAGGAGGTTTGGAAGAGACTGGGGGAGAAGGCTATGGTTATTTGATAGGTTGGTGTGGTCGGTGGTAAGTTACGGTGTAGAGATTTGGGGATGGAAGAGGAGAATAGGGGTAGAAAGATTGCAGGAGAGATACTTGAGATGGATGTTAGGAGTAGAGAGAAGTGTACCAGGATATATGATAAGAGAAGAATTGCAAAGGGATAGATTGGAGGGAAGAGCGGGAATGAGAGCATGGGGTTATGAAAAGAAGTTAGAAGAGGGAGGAGGGGGAGAGCTGGCAAGGAGATGTTGGATGGAGATAAAGAAGAAAGCGAGGGAGGGCAAGGCGAAGTCGGGGTGGGAAGTAGAAAGGATAAATTTCTATAAAGAGAGGGGATGGGAGATGGAGGAGGTGGAGAGGCTAAGGGAGAAAGGGAAGCTAAGAGGAGAGGAGTTGGTAAGGAGAGAGAGGGAAAAGCAAAGAAAGGAAAGATGGGAGGGAATCAGGGATTCAAAATACAATGGGTGGTATTGGAGAGTAAAAGGGGAGGGGATTCCGGAATATTTAAAAAGGAATTGGGAGGAGAAAAGATGGCAAAGGATGGCAAGGTATAGGTTAGGGGGAGTAATGAGGGGGGGGAGATATTGGGAGGAGGAGGAGAGGAGGACATGTAGGTTATGCGGATGGGGGGAGGAGACGTGGGAGCATGTTTGGGAAGAGTGTATAGACTGGGGGGTACAAAAAAGCTGGCAGGAGATGGTGGAGGAATTATTAGGGGAGGAGGGGGAGGGAGAGTGGTGGATGGAGAGGTTAGATAGACTAAGAGAGGACAGGAGGATAGAAGAGGAGGGAGGGGAAAAGGGAGGGGGAGAAAAGAAGGTAGAGCGCGTGTGGATGAATGAATGTAAAGGAAATAGAATGGAAGAAATGTACAGCGGAAACGGAGGTCCAAGTGTGAATGGCTGTGGAGGTATGAATGCTCTTTCTCTCTCTCAAGCGAGTGTGAATGTGAATGCGAGTAGAGCGGCGGATAATAGTTTAAGGGAGGCGAAGAATTATTGTGAGCGGAGCGGAGGTCCGCTTGTACCCCGCAAGGGATAGCAATAAATATTATTATTATTATTATTGTTTAGATTTTTATAAGACGGCAATCCGCGAAATATTAAAACGATTACCTTATAAAACTGCTTTTTTCGAACAATTAGCTTTTTTAAATCATAAGATAGCTCTTTTTGATGATAGTAGAATTAAATTTAGAGATTTATTTTGTATTGGTTCACATATAGATTCCATAGATGTAACAAAATTAGCATTTGAATGGAGAATTCTGCCGTCAGTTTTTAATGATTTTGAGAAAAATGAATTAGCTTCCTTGCCGATAGATGAAATGTGGAAAAAAATTTTAGATTTTAAAGATCATAATGGGGAAAAAATGTTTCCAAATTTAGAGTTATTAGTTCATGCCGTTTTTTCGCTTCCTCACTCAAATGCCGAAGCCGAACGAATTTTTTCAATAGTTACAGATGTAAAAAACAAAAAAAGAAATCGATTATCTATTGATATGATTTCCGCGCTTTGTGTAGCTCGATCCAGTTTTCAGGCTGACGGCATTAATTGTTTACAATTTGATGATATTGATTCGAGACATTTGGAATTACATAATCCACAAAATTTAAATTCAAAACAAGGCAGTTCATCTGATGGAAATTAATTTTTTTCATCTAATTTTGTGTTATTTTTTATTTTGTAAAATAAAATGTCAGTTGTGTATATTGATATAAAATAGTGTTTTTAGTTTTATGTATTGATAACTTGAAAATTTTGTTTCTTTTTGTTCTTTTTAAATATCTGTTATTGTTTATTATTATTTTTTATAGATTTATGTCCGTCTAGCCAACTTCTTTTTAATGGATGTTACAAACTTATTTCTCTTGTATCAAATATGCCACTAATTCATACTTTTATGTTACAGATTTAATAGGCACATATTATTAATGTTATAATTTTATTTAATATTGCCATATAATATTAATTTGTTTTTAATTTTAAATTTTAGTCAATAATCAAAAACATAATATATAACATTGTTAAATTTGAATATTTGCTTTTTCTTATTATTTATGTACAAAGTGCAATACATAACATAATTATATTTTAGTATGAAAGAATGTATTTTTATTATATGAATACTGGTAAGGTTTTTGGCAGTTTTCCTTACCCTTGCAACAAATGTTGGTATTCGATTTTTAATATGATTCTGCCAAATTAAATATTTTTTATTCTTTACACAAAAATGTGGTCATAGGGTGCGTTCGGGGAGCTCACTATTAGCGCTACGCAGCACTACCGCTGTTCGCGGAGACGCTGGATAGCGCTATCAAAATTATGATGACGTCACTGTCCGTAGCGTTTGACGTCATAAACGCGCGCTATCCATGCTACTGCTTCAGAGGTAGTGCATGGATAGCGTTTGGCTCAATCCCCACCATTGTCTGTTTAAACATCACGTGCTATCTCTCTTTTAAGGTTAGAGAAAATTTATGCGTGATCTTGAAAGAAGAAAATAAGAAATTGTTTATATGTCCTAATGAAAATATTTAATTAAAAATCTCTCTTCATTGAGAGAGAGAGAGAGAGAGAGAGAGAGAGAGAGAGAGAGATCTGTTTCATTAAAATTTATTAAATTTATTAAAATATATTAAAATTCTTTAATATATACTCATTTAAATTTGTTAAAATTTCTTAAAATTCATAAAATTTATTTTATTACATTGTTATTTATTATATAAATAAATTTTATAAATTTTAATAAATGTTAAATATTAATTTTTAATAAATTTTAATGCATTTTAATAAATCTTAATAAATAATAAAAAGGGATTAAATAAAAAAGTTTCTGTGAAATATTTCATTAATATATTTCTATCAAGATGATCAAGACTGGATCTTTGAGTTTAATATTATTTTTCATCAAAATATGTATATAATAATATATACTATTTTGATTCATTACACTGCATGTACTGTTTGTCTTAAAATGCAATCCTTTTCTGTACCAATTGCAAATATGTAAATGACTTAAGTATCATTATCAATTTAATTATCAATTAAATTAATAACGTAATCATATATTATTTTAAAATTTTAGTTTAAATAATTAATGCAATTCAAGAGCGACAGTATACGACATAGTGCAAAAGAACATAAATTTACATAAAAAAATTATATTAGGCATAAGCTTTAAACATATAATATTATGTAAAATAAATATAAATTAATAATTAATTTATTTGATTGAGATAGAAAAATGGAACAAAATAAAAATTTATAGGAAATTGTTTAAATTATTTTATTTTATTACATATAAAATAATTTTAATTAAAAAGTAATATATAGGACTTATTAATTATTATTTAATTTATTTAAAAATTAAAAAATTTATTTAATAAGATCGTAAATAACTTTAATAATTTTTATTTTGTGAACTTCAATAATTTCAATTTCCATTGAAAAATTTAATTGTTTAATAATCATTTTATAATTATTAAAATATTGAATATAAAATAAATGTAAACAAATAAGTATCATATATATATAAAGAAAAATAATAATAAATATACTAAGTAACATTGTTAACATAAATAATTATTAATATATATATATAAACATTTTGTTAATATTGCTGGCAGTGTCTAATCAACTGCCCAACAGTGTTTGCTACGCTATAGCTGTTCACGGAACTCGCTATCACTACCGCGCTATTGGCTCCACGAACAGTTCAGATAGCATTAGCGTTTGTAGCGTTAATAGTGTCTCCCCGAACGCACCCATAATGTTATTTTTAAACACCCTTTCCTTACCTCTCCTTTTTTACATTAATATATTAATAATAAATAATTAATAATAAAATAATTGACTTATTGTTATATTTCTACATGTATATGTATGTACACACTTTACGCGATATTAATTTTTTATTTTCTTTTATACATTATTAAGTAAGATTATAAATTAATTACATTAAATTATTTTTAAATTTATTATATTCTTTTTATTAATTTAATTAAATTTTTTTTTTCACAATGTTTAAGCAGGGGACATAATAGTACCTCGCTTTTCTCATACTTCGTACGTGACTGAACTGGCACTCTTTGCGCATGCGCGAAAAAAGCGGCACGAACAGCAACACTGGCTGCGACACTTCTCGCTCCGACCGTACGCTGGATCCCGATCCCGACCAGAGTACGATCCTGAGAAGCTTCCTACAATCGGTAAATAGGGTAGAGTGTTCTCTGTCTTAACCGAGAGCTCTCGGTACCGCTCGCATTTTAACTTCTAGTTCGTCTCCGTAGCAGAGGGTAGAGCGTACTCCGCCTTCGCTGAGAGTTCTCGGCTACAGACCTTCCTTAAAAAAACACCCGATCACCCGGCTCGAACACAACGGAGGTGGAGGGTTCTCCGTCTCCCTCGAGAGATCTCGAGATCGAGACCGGCATCTTCTCGATCGCTACATACGTCTCGAAATCCTCGCACGGCCAAAACACCCCGCGCTTCACGCCGCGCACCGCACACCACCGGGCTCGAGACTCCGATAGTACCGCTCACCGTGCCGCCCACCTCACCGCGCCACGAAGCGCCGATTCACGCGTCAGGGCATTGCCCGCCGGCTCGTCGCCTCGCACCGCGACCATCACCGAACCGTCTACACCAGTGCTTGAGCCTAGTTGCCCTTTTCGAGCCGATTCCCGAACGCGCCGCCTCCTATGCCCCCACTACCGCGCGCGGCCTTGACGGCCGAGCCGCCGATCTCGCCCGTACGTTTTGTCTCAGGAGCAGCTCTGTATAAGAAATAGTGCCCTGCACCACAAAATTCATTAAAATTACTTTAAGTAAATAATTTTTGTTTTTATAAACAAAAAAGTACTAACTTTTTTATTACTAATTTATTTTATGTAGTATAACAACATGTAAACACCCAGATAGCCAAGCCTGCAGGAACAGATTTTGAGCAGAGCATGCTATCAATTTTTGATGACAGAATGGCAACAAATTTTATACAGAGTCTGTAATATCCAACGATGTCGGCAAACTGCTGTCAGAAATCAAGCAGAGCTTGCTAACATAATCTGACAACAGATTGGCAGCAGAAATCGAGCAAAACCTGCTGATATAACTGACAGCAGATTGGCAGCAGAAATCGAGCAGAGCCTGTTGACATAACCTGTAGGTAGATCGGCAGCAGAAATCAAACAGTATGTCCGTTACTTTATAATCTTAATTGCCATTTAAATGCCAATTAAAACTTGCATTAATATGTTTCTATAGAAAAAAACGTAAGAACAAAGTTTGCGGCAGTAGAAATTATTGAGAAATTAAATTATATCATTGTCTAATACTTTTGGCCAATCCTGTATACATACATATATTTCTAATATATTAGGGATCGTAAGAAAATAAAATTATTATTAATTGTCAATACATTTTTAATAAGAGTTTAATTGTTCTCTCGCCGATATACATTGTATTGAAAGATTAAGTACTTTATTGTATTGAGCTACCGCGCGATAACGGTAAATTTGAAATAACAGAAATGATGCCTAAACTCTTATTAAAAATGTATTGACAATTATAATAATTTTATTTCCTTACGATCCCTAATTATATAAAAATATATGTATGTATACAGGCTTGGCCAAAAGTATTAGGCAGTTATATTTTTATAATTTATCTGAAGTTCTTTTATCTATATTATTTCCTATTGGTTACTTGTATTATACATAAGTTTAAAGTATATGTATAATACCGGCAACCAATAGAAAATAATACAGATAAAAGAATTTCAGATAAATTTAAAAAGCCCAGACAATACGCTTGTCAGAAAACTTTAAGAGAACTTTTTAAAGAAAACATTTAGATATCTTGGAAATGATGTCAAAATGGTAACATTTATCAGAGATATCTAAGAGAGGTCTTTGAGATATCTTATTGAAGAGTTTCATTTAAGTTTCATAAAAATGTTATCCTTATGATGTCAGCTTAATGTCTCATAAAAAATATCACACAATGCTGTCCGATTTTTGAGCCGTCCATGCGCGTCGTAGCAGAAATCAGACAATATTATAACATCCTGAATGAGAAATCCATTTGATATTTAAAAAAATTATCATAAAGATAATGTTTTCAAAAATTAGTTTGTCTACAATTACTGCGCACAAAAAAATGCACAAAATCTAAATTCATCATGTACTGAACAAAAACAGGATAATAGATGTACTATTCAATTTTTCTTAAAATATATGATCTATATAGTTAACCATCTAATTAACCATTTGAACGCTTTAAAGTATTAATGCTAAATAGATCGCAATTTCCATAAAATTATTATGGAAAAAGATAAATTTAACAATGAAATTAATAAGTAAATAAATTAATGCTATTTATTTTTAATTGTTTTGCAAAATTTAATTGTTTTTATAAAAAATAATATAATTGTGTCAGTTTATAACATATTGGTATATGTAGACAATAACAAGTACTCATACCGATGAGTCAAATTGGCGTAGCAGATAGAGTACAAGGTTCGTCATCCTAAAGTCCCGGGTTCAAAACCAGCGCAAGTAAGAATAAAATAAAATAATTTAAATTTAATTAATTAATAAAAATTTGTCCTAAATTTAGTATGTACTGTTAATAAAAATAATTTTAAAAAAATGAAATTTTTATTTTATTTTTTTATCTCTAGTTGCACTTTAAGATATCCGATTTAAGAAATCTTTTAGATATCTGCTTGATTTCTGCTGCCAATCTGCTGTCAGGTTATGTCAGCAGATCCTGCTCGGTTTCTGCAATCAATCTGCTGGCATGCCATGCCAGCAGGCTTTGTCAACAAATACTGAGCTTAATGCGGACACAGAATGCTGTGGATCTGCAATGGGTATCTGATTGAATTTGCTGCCAATCTGCTCGCAATCTGCTAGCATTTTGCTATTAGGGCACATAATATGTAAATTAGAATTTTGACAATAGTTTAATTTTTACATCACCCGTGAGGTATTTTTATTGATGCTTTTTTTTAAGTGGTTTTCTCAGTAGGCCTAATCCACTAAAAGATGAAATATAATATATAGCTTGGCATTCTTCTAATTTTCCTGTCGTTTTTATATATCTTACAATATATAAAATTTTGTTTTCCTGCCAAGCTGTATATTATATTTCATCTTTTAGTGAATTAGGCCTACTGGGGAAACCACTTAAAAAAAAACGCATCAATAATAGTATCTCACGGGTGATGTGGAAAACTATTGTCAAAATTCTAATTTACATATTATGTTTTTACATATTGTTATACTACATATAAAATAAATTAGAAATAAAAAAATTAGTACTTTTTTGTTTATAAAAACAAAAATTATTTACTTAGAGTAATTTTAATGAATTTTGTGGTGCAGGGCACCATTTCTTATACAGAGCTGCTCCTGAGACAAAGCGTACAGGCGAGATCGGCGGCTCGGCCGTCAAGGCCGCGCGCGGTAGTGGGGGCATAGGAGGCGGCGCGTTCGGGAATTGGCTCGAAAAGGGCAACTAGGCTCAAGCACTGGTCTACACGCTTGACAGCGAAAACAGCTGTTTCACCGAACGACACGTAATACACACAGACACACGCACACCTCTCTTGTAAATAGCCGTGTCGCCGAGCGACACATGATACACATGAACACATATACACTTTACCTGTAAATAGCTGTACATATCAAAGATTTTTAAATATATTATCTTATTTTATTTCGTATATCGAGTCTATTGTCTCAGGGACCCTTCCTACACCCGATCCCGGCGAGCTAGTCCGCGTAGGAAATACGGTCCGTTACAACTGTTTGGAGAAAACGCAGACACAGTTGACCACAGTTGCTTGGATCGTAACGTTGATAAGGCGTGTGGTTGTACTTTATTCTACTATTCGCGTTACGTCTAAATATCGCGTCAGTTCTTTCGGCAGTCAAAGATTATGAAACTGCTAAAGTATATAGCACGATTTCCTCTTTTCGCGTACGCCACCCAGTATGTGCCCAATCCTTCAGCATTATCTAAATTTACAATACCGCTCTCGTTTCGATATGTTCCTGTCGTCGGTAATGTACGCATGAAAATTCCTCTAAAGTATGGAATGCGCATATGTTTCACTAACTGTAATAATTGTATGTCGGTAGTTACACCTTTTGGCATTTTTAACGTCTTTTCGACGTTTTTTTTTCGTCGAAACTACTCGTCCACGCTTGTATGGAGCGAGATAAACTCCATGACTTTCCATGGCGCGTTTATGACGTTTCAATTCTTCCAGCTGACGCTGCGCTGCCTTGTTATCATTCACAACCTTTGCAACTCCCGCCGCTCCGCCAACCAATGACCCGAGAACTTCCAATAACGGTACAACACCACCGCGTTTCGCTACCGGAAGTATTCGTTTACTTACTTTTTTTATCACTTTTTTTCTTTTTCAAACCCTTATCAACTTTCGTCTTGGTTTTCATAGCCCAATGGCAGCTCTTTCTCCGAAAGTTGAATCGTTTGCTGTAATTCGTTTTCGCGCTTCTGCAGCGAGTATGTTGTCAGCCGCGTGTCTGAGTTCGTTGCTTCGAGAGCACGCAATGTCGTGTTCGCGATACGCCGCGTCCAACGGATTAATACTCCGATCACCTCTAACCAATCACTTTTTCAGCCAAGTACCCGGACCACAAAATTGATATCCTGGTATATGCTGTGACGTGACGCGTGACATATTATACATATGTCCATAGTATATATATATCCATAGTAATATATATATATACTATGGACATATGTATAATATTATGCATGTATTACCTATTATGCATATATATACATAATATATACATTGTATATCAAATTGTTTTGTGGGATATATTTAGGTACACACCCGGTTTTATTTGCATATATACTTGGATATATATATATATATATATATATATATATATATATATATATATATATATATAACATGTACAGTGAATATACATGATACAAATTTGTGGGGAATTGTGTGTTTCGTGCGGTACCGTACTCGAGGCACGGTAGCTAATGAAAATGAGACTCGAGGTCTGATTTTGGAGTTGCAAGTGACTTCCGCAAGTGACTTATATGTGCAAGAGAGAGTCACTTGACTCCGGAGAAAGGGCTAAGTTGCATCGCCTAGCGGTGATTGCAAGAATTACTCCTTACGCGTGGGCGTGCAAGTTCACGTTATAAAGGAAAAATATCTTGCATATGAAATGTACATACATTTAACATTGTGCGCTGTATATACATACTAAATACATTAATAGATATACATATTATATACCATAATGTATATTCGAATCATGTATATGAGATGTATATACATTTAACATTGTACGCTGTATATACATTTCAAATACATTAATGGATATACACATTATATAACATAATGTATATTTGAATAATGTATATGAGATGTATGTACATTTAACATTGAATGCTGTATATATATTCCAAATACATTAATGGATATACACATTATATATTATAATGTACATTCTAATCATGTATATGAGATGTATATACATTTAACATACAAGATATTTCTTTTACATTATGGAAAAAAATGCATATACATAAAATGTCCGATGTTATGTGGGCTGTGACGTCATTCATCCGAATAAAGCGCTTCCGAATTCCATTTTTATCTTTGATGACGTGGCGTGTGACAAACAAAATACGATAAGAGACTACTTTGCAATGGGGCGACACGTGGATGTCGATTGCTTCTATTTCCGTCAGACTTATGCAAAGATATCGAAACATCTTATACGCGACAATGCAAATTTACTAATTTTATTCAAGCAGGATGGTACCAATCTAAAACATGCGTACAACGATCATGTAAATACCGACATGTCTTACGAGGATTTTAGGAATTTATGTCATACTTGTTGGCAACAAAAGTATGAATTTTTAGTGATAGATAAGGATAGTGTACTCGCCGATGGTCGATATCGAAGAGAATTTAATGACTTCGCAATACTATAAAGCAGTTGTTTTCGATATGTTGACCAAGTAGCATTTCTCAACATGGATAACATAGATAACAATATGCATCGTGAGAAGATTATGATAGAGATTGCAAAAACGAGTGATTAAATTCGCAAAAAATATCGCGTTTTGAAAGCAGGTAAAGTGCAAAAAGAGATAGCGTTGGAGAAACACTTTAAGCCCATTGTCAAACCATTAAAACAAATTTTTGAAAACACCATTGGTGTATCTCAACCGATTAAGAATGAAACGTTCTTTCCGAGGGAAGACGAATATGCAGAACCAAAACCCAAACAAAAACGATCAAACGCATTGTTTAACAATTCTATAATGACCTCTACCCCTGTTAAAAAACAATGAGACGATCAAAAACTATACCAATTAATTTGAATGAAACATCGCAAATATTACATGAAAATGATTTATCGTACAGTCATGCGCCTTCTGTCGAAGACGTTTTTGAAATCGCAGCCAATGAACCGCTTGTGACATCAGTTCGACAACAGTTAGAAACACGTGAGGGACGTAAAAAGTTTCACACGCACTACGGTCCATTAGAACAAAAATATATGGGGGCTGTTCTGAATGGTAAAAAACCAAACATCATAGATACTGTTTACGGAGTTTATTTCACCGATATTGAAACAATGTTTGGTAATAAACGTATCGATACATAAGAATGACAATATAGTAATAGATGGTAAAATATACACGGAAACATCATATAGACAAAAAGATGTCTTTTAGAAATCTAAAAAACATCTTGCGATTTCTTGCGACATCTCGCATTTTTTACGAAAAGATATCTTTTCGCGATCTAAAAGATGTCTTATGCAACAGTTTGAGATATCTTTTAGATATCTGGCGATGTCTAAAAGACATCTTGAAGAAATCTAAAAGATATCTAAAAGATGTCTTTTAGAAATCCAAAAAATCTATATGAGACATCTTAAAGATGTCTTTTATACGTCTTGAAGACCTTTTCTAGAATTCTTTTTAGACATTTATAAAGGTTTATACATTTATGCGGAGGCTCAGAGAGCTTTCTCCGAGAAGAAGTGCGAAGACCCGTGGAATTCTCTCCATCAGGATACAAAAAATTTATTACGTAGGCTCTAAGAGGGTTGAGAGCTTACTACGATTGCTATCATAAGTTAATCCATCACCGTAAGTGATCTTCTCATATAGCTCTCAGAATGTAAATTTCATCACAAGAAAGGCAACATCGCCTATAGTGGCGATTCCGCGAACTACATCACGACTGCGGATGCATGCGTGTGCACATTGTATTGTGGCGGATGTTTCACCGCTACATGAACTACTAAATTATGATTTAAAATGTCTTTTTTTCAATGTTGAGTAATAAATATATAAAGACGTTTATAGATATCTTAAAATAATTCTAGAATTGGTCTTCAAAGTATATGTATAAAAGACGTACATTTTTAACCTCTAGATCAACCCTTTTTTGGCCGACTTTTTAAATTTTAATACTAAAACATTTTTGTCCTTGTCAATGAAATGAACTACGAAGAAGATAACATCACTCTAACGCCTAATATTATTAGGCTTTTAGTTCGAAAAAAGTGATTATTTTTTTGTTGTATTTGGACTTTATATTACTATTTATTGTTAAAATGATTGTTTAGCGTCATTTGCAATAAAAATGTTGAAAAATATGTATATAAAAATATGATTATGTTGCACTTTATGAAGTATGAGACAGTATATAAAGTGTCATTAAAGTAACATATCAAATTATTTTGAAATAAATGCATATATTATGTTAAAAGAAGTAATTTTAGCTAAATGAATATATAGTGTTTTCGATAAATTTAATTATAAGCCTAATATAAGGCTTCTGGCCAGGAAGAGGTTAAGGGGTTACACCAACCTAGCGGGAAAAAAATTCCATTTTTTTTTATTACATTTTCGTGAAGCTTCAAGTTTCGAGAATATATCCTGAAAGTTTTATGTTGATATCTGAAAAAATGCCGGAATTACAGAAAGTTGAGTAAAACAAGATCGAGCGTTCGAGTGCTCGAATTGGAGCAATATCAACATAAATCGCCACTGGACGATGATGTGATTAAAGCCATTCGTCCAATATTTGAAAACAACTTTCTAGTGATAATTTACTGGAGAAATGCGTCGGTGGATTTACGCAAAACGTTAACAAAAGTTTGAACAATCTGATTTGGCGCATAGCGCCAAAAGTGCAACACAGCGGTGCACACGTTGTGCAAATTGCTGCCAATATTGCTGCATACACATTTAATGAAGATGCTGCCGCATATTTATTAATGATAATAAAAGAATAGTGCTGCATATTACGAAAATCAAGACCGAGCGCGCATCGATGTGGCCGAAGAACGAGCGCAGAAGGCGACGCGCGAAGAAAGGATTGCTCGCCGTCAACAGAAGTCTTCACAGAGCGCTGCTGTTATTGATATGGAAGGAATCTCATATGGCCCCAGAATTGCCAACTAGAGGTAAAGTGCAAAATTCGGCTATTAACAATAGTAGAACTAAACTTGAAACTTTAAACGCGTTTTTCTCAAAACATGGTTTTCAAAGTCGGTGACCACCAGATCTCAAAAACTAATCGATGGATCGTTTTCAAATTTTTACACAATATTCTCAGAAACATTCTTTTGTCGGTGACGGTCTAGTTTTTTTTTATCGATCTTCATTAAAAATTAAAAAAATGAAAAGGACAAAAATTTTTCGTTTTTTTTTTTTAATTTTAACTCATCGCCATTTTGTAACAAACGATAAAATCGACAATCGGCGATCGTCACCGACAAACCACTACTGTTAACTTAAAAACACTATTTTGTTTTTTTGTTTCAGATGGATCGTTTAGACGGGACAGTGGTCACCGCAAAATGCGTTTTTCCAAACCTCAATGTGTGTCAGTGGCCATATTTCTGCTTTCCGTCGCCATTGTTTAATAAAAAAATTTTTTTATATTGTCGAAACATAAGTCAATAATCACCCAAAATTTCATTTAATTCCCACTACCCGTTTAGGAGGAATAAAATATCAAAGTTAGGCCTGTTTTTCGACTGTCTAGGTTGGTGTAACCCCTTAAGATATCTTGTATAGATCTTTCATTTAGATATCTTTGACATGTCTAATTCGAAAATTTTTAAGACATCTTTTAAGATGTCTTTTAGATGTCTTTTAGATATCTTTTAGAAATTCTATGAAGATATCTTCGACAAAATCTTCTTAGATATCTTTTAGATATCTTTTGGAAATCCCTGGTAAAAATTTCTATTAGAAACAGATAGAAACAGTTAGAAAAAGATAGAATTTCTAACAGTTTTTAACGGAATCCTATACGTTGTATCTGTAAGCTTAAAGAAAAGACTCAACTACTATCGGTTTCTATAAGCAACACTATCGCATTCGCAAATGCAGTCAGAAATTGCAACAGCGTGTAACTGTATGTATCAGTAATTTATCCATATATCCGCATTTATAAGTTTTTGCAGATATAAATTCTGTCCGTTTTTGTTTGCAACCTGTATGCATCAAATGCTGACGATATCTGTCTGCAATTACGGATGCTGCCTCTGTTTGCAACGTCAACTTATAGGAATTTATTTGTAATTACGGATACAATGTTTATCCGTTTCTGTCCACATTCTGAACGCACCGAGTGTAGGCAGTATCTATCCGTAATTACGGATACTACATCCACCTGCCTCTGTTTGCAACGTCAACCTATAGGAATTTATTTGTAATTACGGATACAATGTTTATCCGTTTCTGTCCACATTCTGAACGCACCGAGTGTAGGCAGTATCTATCCGTAATTACGGATACTACATCCACCTGCCTCTGTTTGCAACGTCAACCTATAGGAATTTATTTGTAATTACGGATACAATGTTTATCCGCTTCTGTCCACATTCTGGCATCCGTAATTACGGATAGATACTGTCTACACTCGGTGCGTTCAGAATGTGGACAGAAACGGACAAAAATTGTATCCGTAATTACAAATAAATTCCTATAGGTTGACGTTGCAAACAGAGGCAGATGGATCCAGGAGCGCAACCGCTCACTGAGCGGCTAAGTAGCAATTGAAGGTGCAGATTTGTTGGATCCAAAGGTAATTAAGACCCAATCATCTTCAATTGCTACTTAGCCGCTCAGTGAGCGGTTGTGCTACTGAATGCATCCACTTTCTTTTCTCATGTTATACATATATATGCATATTCGTATATACACATATAATGGAAAAGAAAGAATATAACTCACTTATTATACATTATTAACATTTATTGCTATGTATTATATACATATATACAAAGGGTTTTTGTACATAATAACAAATTTAAATATTATGTGATATTAAATGAAATATTATATTTCTTACATTTAATTTATTTATGATATACACATACCATACAGTCCATATTATACATTAGTTAATTAAATAATATATTTTATTACATAGTTATATATATTGGAATATGTAATATGCATATTCACACATACATGTTAGACGTACAAACAAACTAAAAATTTCGTACACCAACATTATCATACTTTAATATCCATTTAATTTTTAAATTACAGTACAATGACTATAATGGGAGTTTTCCAGCAAGTGACACAAATTGACACAGCAGTATTTCTGTCTTTGTTTGATATTTAGTTTGAGACAAGGACAAAATTTCTGCTGTGTCAATTTGTGTCTCTGGAAAGCTTCCAATGTGTATTATTGCAATTAATAGATATTATTAAGATATAATAGTTATAATAGTGCGATTAACAGATATAATAGTTATTAAGAATTATTAACATTTACATGTTAAATATATTAGGAATTCGACAAACATATGTAAAAGCAGTATGTTTGATTATTAACATTTTTGCTTTTATATTTGATACAGGAATTCTTATGTTGCGTTTCCCATAACTTATTACTTTATATATATGAGGCGTATGAAATGCATTTTCCGTATTTATTTTTTTAACATCAATGTAACACTGATCATTAATGTTAATAATTGCTATTATTTGAGCACTTTCATTATTAATTAATTGTACAATAGAATCATTGGTTTTTTTTCTGGTCTATAACTAGTAGTGTAATACAATTCACTTTTATAAATGCATCGTTGATACATAAAGCCATTATCAATTGGTTGACCATTACCGAGCAAAACTGTTTCGTCAACAATTTTAACTGAAGCAGAATGCATACGATTCGCAAATAAATATTTGTAATATTGTCCGCAAATTTCAAAATTTTCATAAATACTATTTGCTTGCCACTTGAATAAATTCTTTTGCAGATATCTTGTGCAAATTTGATTGTCAACGCTCTTTGGTCCACTCACTTTTTGTTTAAGATTGTAATTAGTACTTTCAAATACGAAAGCAGAATTCGCCCATAATGGCCCAACCATTTTAATTGACTGCACAATATGCAATAGACTGTGAATATTAAATGTTACACATTTTTCTCCGTATAAAATCTGAAATTCTGCAACGAAGCGTAGTAAATCTATTTCGCATTTCCGCAGATCATTTTCACTAAGATTGTTCTGTAGCAGTAAAAATAAAGTACCTACTAGTAGCGCTAGATGTTCTAGAAGATTATCTCGTATTATACCACTTAAACAAGGAAGACAGTAAAATAATCCCCATGAAAGCCATTTGGAAGCTTTCCATTTGCATCTATCAGTCAAAGGTCTCGGTAATCGTTGTATTTTTTTTATCGGAGTTATGTTTGTTAATCGAGTGTTAACTTCTTTCCGTTGAATTGCAGTTAAATATATTGGAGAGTCTTTACAAGTAAAACTGTCTCCAATTTGTTTATACACTCCTAATAAAGTTCCATGCATAAATTCATAGGAAAATCCCCATACTGCATTGAATTGTGGTAATTGCAATAAAATGGCATTACCTTTCACACCTCTGACACATTTATTAAATTCTGTAGCTTCCCGAACATCAATCATGTGTGTTTCGTGAGTCCGAAGATTACTAGATTCGTTAAATAAATAGCGGACAGTTCCGTGCAAATATTTTCCGCGAGCATAACACCATGAACAACCATAATAGCCATTGTACTGTAATCTATTTTGAACAATAGGTCGTGCTACAGAATCGACAACACAGCACATTGGCAATAATTTAAATGTAATAAGACTTTGCTTATTTTGGATTGTAATACCTTTTTCAAACAATTGCATAGCTTGTTCAACGAACTGTTTTAGAAACATATTCATCATAGTTGAAGTTAACTCTTTATCCCCTATCCATAAAGCACATAACAATACATGTTTGAATCGTAAAGATGGTGGCATTTCATTTAAAATTAACAGAAGCGGCCAACTATTTTTTTTTGAACTATTAAAAATAGGCATACCATCTGTGTTAAAATTGTATGTAAGAAGATAATCCGATCCGCCTGAATATTTTGAAGACAAACTTTTATACAGCACACTATCCAATATATCATTTAATGTCACGTTACCATCTGCATCTCTCTTCTCAGCGCAATGGTGTATATATTCAATTACAGACTGTTGAATGAAAGAGTTACTTAATAGTTTTTTTAATTGAAATTGTAAATCAATATACACAAATTTATATTGAGATTGCATTGTCAATTTATGTTTTTGCTGGCATTCTTTGCAAGATACAAATTGATTTTTAAAATCTAATTTTGATATTGGTCCTAACAAAAGTGCTTTACATAAGTTACAAAAAAAGGTATAACTCAATACATTTTTTGGTGGATCGTATTTCTTCTTTAATGTATATTTACTCATAGACCAAGTTTTAAATTGCGGTCCAGCTAAACATTTTATTAAATCAACGATTGCTTTTCTTATTTCATATGATAAATTAAACCGGACACAAATTGCCGTAATCATTAACATAACATCCGAAATTGTTAGTGCAAATGTTTCGAACATAATTGAGTTATCATCATTATTTTCGTTATCTGGGAGCTCTTCGTGTTCCAAGTCATGTACTTTATTTGCATCATGCATGACACTATCTTCATCCGTATCATATTCGATATTCCCTTCATCTGTAAAACTGCCGTCACTATAAGTATCTTCGGTGAAACAATTTTCTTCGTCTGTATGATGCGTACTGTACGTGTCATCAAATGTATTCACAACGGAAATTGTTTCCAATAATGCGTTATCGTCACTAATGTCGGAGAAATCCTGTATTGAATGTTCGGTATTTTTATCTAAAACAAACATATTCATTTGATAAAAATATAATATACAAAATATTTTTTCAAGTTCTTATAATAAAATTTTTATACTATAGTAATAATAATATTTACAATAATACGTTATATATTCTTGAATAATTTTAAAACCATTAAAATAGCCTTCTAAAATATACATTAAAAATATTATTTATAGATTATTGAAGATATAAAAAATAAGGGTTTTGAACTATCAGAAAAATTTTAAAAATATGTTATGTAAATAAATTATAAAAAAATTAGTCAATTAATATAAATATAAAATGTATTTTATGTAAAGATTTATGTATGTTTGTATGTATTATGAACGTTTTATATATGTATTTTGTGTAAAAAATAATTTTTGTACATTTTATTTTTATTGTTATTAGCTGTCATACTTACAGAGATTTTTTGCAACATTCATTTCTGTTTTCATTTTCATCCAAGATTGATGAGTTTTTAAGCAAGTCCAATCTTCTCGATATTGTGGATCCAACATAAGCTTGTATCTTTTCTTCATTCTTGGATCCATATTCAGAGGTCTGTGGCAAAATACGATTTGTATCAACATTTTCGAAACGCTACATTCTCATTACTAATTTAATATACATAATTAATGTAAATTAATTACTTTTATAAATAAATGTATATAAACATTCAAACATAATATTTATAAAGGTCGATTCTACAATTGCGTAGTTGTAAACGTAACATTGCAAAAAACTGATCAATTACAAATAATTATTTCTTATAATCGAAGAATAATCGACTGTGATTAGTTGATTTTTTACAACTTTATGTTTACAACTATGTTTACGTACCACACACACACACGCGCGCGCGCGCGCGCACGCACGCACGCACGCACGCACGCACGTACGCAAGCGCGCAACGCACGCACGCACCTGTTGAAAAGATCAGATGGAAATCTAGATGGTTATCCACATGTATGTGCATGAATTCTCGTAGATTTTAGGTGGTTTTATATGGATCTCGTATGGATAACCATAAGAAATTTCCAAAACCATTCAAAATTTTTGGAAATCCACATACATATGAGCATCTGAATTTCCATCTGACTTTTCAACGGGGACACACATATACACATATATACACGCATATATATATGTGCATTTTATATATTTAAAATATACGTACCTTTTATATAAAGCACTTGTAACTATCAAATAAAGATTATTCTCCCTTTAAGAAATAACAATCATTTACTTTTAATAATCCGAAATACAATTTGTCAGAAAAAAATTGAGGGTTATATGTACATACACTAATGAGTCCTGTAGCGCAATCGCTCAGTGAGCGCGCGGTTAAGTAGCAATGGAAGGTGATTTGTTGGATCCAAAGGTAGGACCCAATGAGCGATCGCCTTTCCGCTCATCTCTGTACGTTCATCGCGCTGGTGTGTAGCCAGCTAGATCTTCAATTATTATAGCTTAATCTCCTCTGGTTGCTGTGTGATTAACTCTTCTTCAGTGTACATATAACCTTCAAGTATTTTGTGATAAAATTTTACATTATTAAAAGTAAATGATAGTGATATCGTAATCTTTACAACTGGCAAAGTACTGGCGAAACGCTAGGAAAGGCTGCAGGGCTGCAGTTTCCCTTATGAAAGTTTGTGGCGCCATTAAAAACTTAATATTTAAGTGCATTGTATTTCCGGACATCCGTCAAATTATGTAAGAATTCTTTATTTAGGAATTTTGTTAGGTAAAATGCTCGCAGAGATATATTCGTCTGCTGTAAATTAATATAAACCTTCTTTGTTGTTTGTATCTAGTTACGACGTTAAGCGTGGTGCATGCAAGCGCACGCACATGCAACTTCTTAAGTTCCACCTTCCACCTTCATTTATTTTGTTAAGTAAGCCAAAGTTGCATTTGTTATTCTGCAATAATTTATCACGTACAAATCGCATGAATATATCTTTAATCGCATAATGTTTGCATACGTAAAATTTAATACGGAATGTAAAAGACATGAAGACAAAAATATTGTTGATGTTACAAAAATTAAACATTTTAATTTAAATAAATGGAAAAATAAGTACCATAAAATAAAGTGCGGTACGAGTTTCTGCATGGGCCTCATTATATTTGTAGAAGGTAAGTTAAAACAAAAAAAAAATATTTTCCAATTCCATTTAATACATGATTTTTATTTACTCTTTAAATTATGATCAATGAAAAATCCGTGAAATTAATAAAAGAATGCACTGATTTTCAGTGGTATACTTACAATTTGTTAATCAGTGAAATAAATATATCTAATCTTTTATACTACACTAATTTTGAAGTGCTAATCACTAAAAAACAATGAATACTCATTAATTATCGTACTTATAAATATATTTTTGCAAATTAGTAATAATATGCTAATTGTTAATTTAAAGAGTATAAAATATTTGTCATCAACATTGAAGATATAGTTTAAAGATATCAGATTTTAGGATCAGAATATTATTAGAAGTTTTACAAATTTGTTAAACGTTTAAATACATTTTTTTAACAATTATAAATACATTTAATGTTTAATGCTCCAATTTTATTACTTTTGAAAATCTTGTTTTGACTTTAAATAAATATCAAAAATTTTTTTTTTAATATTTAGTTATTTATTAAAATTAATTTTTACATTGTTATCAGTTCTGATTTTGTTTTTTTAAATGTTTTTATTGGAAAAAATATTTAAGACATTTAAGAAATATTTAAAACATTTCCCTATTTACTTTATAAACATTATTAAATAAAATATTAGATCTTATGCTGTATGATATAAATTATATTGGATATTTTGTTTTTTAGTTTTTTTTTGGAAATTTTATGTGTTATTGCATGTCTATGTAACACTGAATTGTGTATTATGAATATATAAATATTTCAGATACTACTGATGAATTAAAGAAACTAATTGCTACGAAAAGAGTCACATTACCACCAAGAAATATAAGAGAATCAGCAACAGAAACTGATGCAGAAGATAATTTTACTGCAAAAAAGGTAAAGATTGTATGTAAATAATATTTTGTATATGTATTTTAATATAAGGATATAAAAATTTTGCTAACATGTATTTATAGAAAGAAAAATCGGAAGAAATAAGGGAAGTGTTAAAACAAAAAATTAATGATCTTGAAAAAATAACAATCAACGAAATTAATCAAGAAAATCGATCAATAGGAAATAAAAACAGAAAATCAAACCAACAATGCATTTCAGTAAGTATTTTTTTTTATTTATGCGTATAAAAATATTGGTAAAAGAACCAGAATTAAAATATTCGAAATTTTCATCAACATTATAAAATTTAAATTTTAAAGCTTTGATTAAAAAATGTTCAGTAACAATAAAAAAATATTACTTTTGTGCGATTGTGTGTTTAAAAATTATTCTTAATAATTTTTTAATTAAATAAGAAAAACTTATAGCAATTTTTGTCAAATTTGTCAAATATAAAATAATTACAAATTTTGATCAAACAATCAGAAATTTGTAGTAAAATAATTTTTGTTTAATCTCTTAATCATAAAACATTTAACATTTAATATTTAAATAAGATACTATTATAATTCTAAGAAACAATTAGAGAATTAGTGCCAAGAAAGTTCAGTTTTTTAAATTTGTAACATAATGTCAGCATGAAAGAAAAAATTGAAAATATAACGTAAAAAAATCAACTGTTTTTAAATTTATAATGTACTTTTAACATAAAGAAAAAATTGAAAATAATATAACGTAAAAAATCAACTATTTAAAATAAAATTAACAAAAATATTAGATTATAAATTATTTAAATTTAAAATATAAAATAAAAACATTTTTTTTAATATAATTTTTGTTATATATTTTTAATATATTTATATATGTATATATATAAATATTTGTACTTATATATCTTTTTTTGTAGAAGGATAAATCTGAAAAAAATGAAACAAAACGTACGACCGAATGTAACATTTTATTACATTATAATCTTGAAAAGGAAAACAAAACCTTGAAATTACAAATACTAGAAAAGAATAGTAAAATTGATGAACAGTCAACACAGATAAGAGAATTATCTACATTGAATATTGAACTTCAAAAAAATATTATTTCATATTTTGATGAATTTGAAGGTAAGCATGAAATTTCAGACATGTGTCGGGAGCGTCCCAGATATGCACAATATGAAACAAATACCACTCAGATTGCTGAGTTAGTGTTAAGATAAACTTATAAAATTTTATTGATGGTGTCTGTTTTACACTGTGCGCATCTAGGACTTATTTCAAATATTTTTATGATTTTTTTACTCATAAGAATAAAAATTCTTTGTGTGTAATTACAATACATTTGACAATATTAAAATGTTAGGTGTAAAAATATATTGTTTAAAAATATGAAAAATAAATGTGGTACCTTAAGCCTTCGGCACACGATACGATTTTTCATGCTAGATCGCATACGAGGTGTCTTACTACGTATCCTCATTGGCTTACGATTGGTGACATAATAATTTGAGCTAATCGGGACACGTATTAAGAGGATGCTAAACTGCCCATCAAACTTGATTGAGGTCGATAATGCAGAGTCATTATTTATCCTTGTTCATGAAAAAATTTGCTTTAAAATATGAGTTATATAGTTTATACTTACAAATAAATGGTGTCTCGCAGTTTGAAATAGAAGGAATAAGACTATATTTGTCAAATTACGATTACAAGCCGTAAAAAAACATATTTATGTGATCAAAAATTTTATTCATTTAAGCGCTTTTATTATAAAAATATCTTTTTTTTACGGCTTGTAATCGTAATTTGACGATTATAATCTTATTCCTCAATCTATTTCGAACCCGGGAACACCATTCATTTGTACGTATAAGCTACATAACTTGTATTTTGAAGCAAATATTTTTATGAACAAATAAACTTTAAAAAATTTTTTGCATTTTTGGTCTTTATCTAATCGTCCCTGGGTTCATTTGTGTACGTACTTTAAAAGTGTAAAAATCAATTCTGTAAATTCAATTTGAAATTAAATGATTAAACAGAATGTCGATAAAACACACGGTTTTAGCATCCTCTTAAGATGCCTCGTATGCGAAAAGCATGAAAAATCGTATCGTGTGCCGAAAGCTTTAGATCAGTGCTTGAGCCTAGTTGCCCTTTTCGAGCCGATTCCCGAACGCGCCGCCTCCTATGCCCCCACTACCGCGCGCGGCCTTGACGGCCGAGCCGCCGATCTCGCCCGTACGTTTTGTCTCAGGAGCAGCTCTGTATAAGAAATAGTGCCCTGCACCACAAAATTCATTAAAATTACTTTAAGTAAATAATTTTTGTTTTTATAAACAAAAAAGTACTAACTTTTTTATTACTAATTTATTTTATGTAGTATAACAACATGTAAACACCCAGATAGCCAAGCCTGCAGGAACAGATTTTGAGCAGAGCATGCTATCAATTTTTGATGACAGAATGGCAACAAATTTTATACAGAGTCTGTAATATCCAACGATGTCGGCAAACTGCTGTCAGAAATCAAGCAGAGCTTGCTAACATAATCTGACAACAGATTGGCAGCAGAAATCGAGCAAAACCTGCTGATATAACTGACAGCAGATTGGCAGCAGAAATCGAGCAGAGCCTGTTGACATAACCTGTAGGTAGATCGGCAGCAGAAATCAAACAGTATGTCCGTTACTTTATAATCTTAATTGCCATTTAAATGCCAATTAAAACTTGCATTAATATGTTTCTATAGAAAAAAACGTAAGAACAAAGTTTGCGGCAGTAGAAATTATTGAGAAATTAAATTATATCATTGTCTAATACTTTTGGCCAATCCTGTATACATACATATATTTCTAATATATTAGGGATCGTAAGAAAATAAAATTATTATTAATTGTCAATACATTTTTAATAAGAGTTTAATTGTTCTCTCGCCGATATACATTGTATTGAAAGATTAAGTACTTTATTGTATTGAGCTACCGCGCGATAACGGTAAATTTGAAATAACAGAAATGATGCCTAAACTCTTATTAAAAATGTATTGACAATTATAATAATTTTATTTCCTTACGATCCCTAATTATATAAAAATATATGTATGTATACAGGCTTGGCCAAAAGTATTAGGCAGTTATATTTTTATAATTTATCTGAAGTTCTTTTATCTATATTATTTCCTATTGGTTACTTGTATTATACATAAGTTTAAAGTATATGTATAATACCGGCAACCAATAGAAAATAATACAGATAAAAGAATTTCAGATAAATTTAAAAAGCCCAGACAATACGCTTGTCAGAAAACTTTAAGAGAACTTTTTAAAGAAAACATTTAGATATCTTGGAAATGATGTCAAAATGGTAACATTTATCAGAGATATCTAAGAGAGGTCTTTGAGATATCTTATTGAAGAGTTTCATTTAAGTTTCATAAAAATGTTATCCTTATGATGTCAGCTTAATGTCTCATAAAAAATATCACACAATGCTGTCCGATTTTTGAGCCGTCCATGCGCGTCGTAGCAGAAATCAGACAATATTATAACATCCTGAATGAGAAATCCATTTGATATTTAAAAAAATTATCATAAAGATAATGTTTTCAAAAATTAGTTTGTCTACAATTACTGCGCACAAAAAAATGCACAAAATCTAAATTCATCATGTACTGAACAAAAACAGGATAATAGATGTACTATTCAATTTTTCTTAAAATATATGATCTATATAGTTAACCATCTAATTAACCATTTGAACGCTTTAAAGTATTAATGCTAAATAGATCGCAATTTCCATAAAATTATTATGGAAAAAGATAAATTTAACAATGAAATTAATAAGTAAATAAATTAATGCTATTTATTTTTAATTGTTTTGCAAAATTTAATTGTTTTTATAAAAAATAATATAATTGTGTCAGTTTATAACATATTGGTATATGTAGACAATAACAAGTACTCATACCGATGAGTCAAATTGGCGTAGCAGATAGAGTACAAGGTTCGTCATCCTAAAGTCCCGGGTTCAAAACCAGCGCAAGTAAGAATAAAATAAAATAATTTAAATTTAATTAATTAATAAAAATTTGTCCTAAATTTAGTATGTACTGTTAATAAAAATAATTTTAAAAAAATGAAATTTTTATTTTATTTTTTTATCTCTAGTTGCACTTTAAGATATCCGATTTAAGAAATCTTTTAGATATCTGCTTGATTTCTGCTGCCAATCTGCTGTCAGGTTATGTCAGCAGATCCTGCTCGGTTTCTGCAATCAATCTGCTGGCATGCCATGCCAGCAGGCTTTGTCAACAAATACTGAGCTTAATGCGGACACAGAATGCTGTGGATCTGCAATGGGTATCTGATTGAATTTGCTGCCAATCTGCTCGCAATCTGCTAGCATTTTGCTATTAGGGCACATAATATGTAAATTAGAATTTTGACAATAGTTTAATTTTTACATCACCCGTGAGGTATTTTTATTGATGCTTTTTTTTAAGTGGTTTTCTCAGTAGGCCTAATCCACTAAAAGATGAAATATAATATATAGCTTGGCATTCTTCTAATTTTCCTGTCGTTTTTATATATCTTACAATATATAAAATTTTGTTTTCCTGCCAAGCTGTATATTATATTTCATCTTTTAGTGAATTAGGCCTACTGGGGAAACCACTTAAAAAAAAACGCATCAATAATAGTATCTCACGGGTGATGTGGAAAACTATTGTCAAAATTCTAATTTACATATTATGTTTTTACATATTGTTATACTACATATAAAATAAATTAGAAATAAAAAAATTAGTACTTTTTTGTTTATAAAAACAAAAATTATTTACTTAGAGTAATTTTAATGAATTTTGTGGTGCAGGGCACCATTTCTTATACAGAGCTGCTCCTGAGACAAAGCGTACAGGCGAGATCGGCGGCTCGGCCGTCAAGGCCGCGCGCGGTAGTGGGGGCATAGGAGGCGGCGCGTTCGGGAATTGGCTCGAAAAGGGCAACTAGGCTCAAGCACTGCTTTAGATCTTACATGGACAGTTTCTTACATACATTAGTAACAAAAAACATTGACGCAATATTAAGAAGTAATGTAAAGACAGTATTTCCAATATTGTAAAATAGACGTTTTTTATTTAACCAATTTATCTAAGCAGCAATGTTGGTTCAATATTGGTTCAACATTGGACCAATGTTGAACCCATCAATATTTAGCCAATATTAATCAAAATACTCCCAATGTATTTTGCTACTAGGGTAGTTGTTTTAATAATTTACAAAATTAACGGTAAATTATTATTAGATTTTTTGGAATATGAAATAATGTATTAATAAAAAGAAAAAATAATTAGAAAACATACATGTACTTCATAAATATTTAATATGCAAAGTATCTTTTAATATTGATGTAAATTTTATGAAATTATGAAATTTCATATTAGAAAAATCTGAACGCAATTTATTGTTTATCTGTTTACAGTAACTGCAGACAAATTTGAGGAAGTAAAAAGCCGTGAAGGCACAGCGACACCTCCTGTAGGATTTATTCGAAAAACCGATAATACTGTAAATATATTATATATATATTTATTTTTATTGTATTTTATTGAACATAATTCTTGCCTTTCGGCTTAGGATGGCTAAAAAAGATTATTAAATCTTTGCATGTATCGTTGTATCTTGATTCTGCTATTTTCTTCCTTCTCTTTTCTTTTTCTTTGTTCTCGATTTTCTCTTGTATTATTTTTGCTAGTTCTTTGTTTCCTGTCTCTCTCATTCTCCTTAAATCCTTTTTTTCCATTCCGACTTCTCTGAATAATCTGCTTCTTGCTGCCTCCCATTTGCTTTCTTCTTTCTCTGCTCTTTCCCTGTCCAAGTCCTTCAGGGGTGCGTTCGGGTGCGGTCGAATCGATCTTTTTTTACCAAAATGATATCAATTCGATTTGATGTCTTTTCAGTCATCATTTCTCACTGTGTTGTATGTTCATAAATATTGAAAATAAGAAGTAGCATATATTTATATTTGAATTTGAAGAAAAAATATTTAGGATAAAACATACTGTTCATACTTTGTTATTAGTAATGTTTTTTATGATATTTTAGATACACTTGGGCAGGAACGTATGGCTGTCCAAATTAACATACGATGCTGCATTTTTCAATGCAAGGACAAATCAAATGATAGTAAAAAATCTGGCGGTTGCAGTCTTCGGGTTGAAAGTTCTACAAGAGTCTAGTGTGACTGAAATGAAATGCAATAAATACAAAGATCGAAAGCCAAAGCCAAAATTAAATGAAACAAAGATTCTCGCTATTCAAGGTATGAATTAAAAAACATTAAACTTTTCTAAATTTTTAATTTTATGTTTAAAATTGTGTAAGATAAAAAGGGGCAGACACGGTATAATCCCACACAGCACAGGATATTGCAATATTCATCAGATATCCGAGAGATATCGCAATAACCGTAGGACATCCATGGGATTGCAATATGTCCAATTGGATATCTCGATAACCTGGGGATATCCTCAGAATAAAGTGTGCTATGTGGGATGCAAAACTGGTAGGCGTTATGAGAGAATGTGACAAAATATATATATATATATATATATATATATATATATGGAGTAAAAGTACAAGAGAGAGTTCGACGATGTGTCTCATATTCGAGTCGGGCGGGAACTGCTTCTCTACTCATAGTTTTTCGTGTTTATCCCCGTCGCTCTGCATTCTTGAGCATTTGCTTTTCGGTTGTCGATTAGCCCGGATCTACAATAGTGTAGTAAGCCGTATGCCATAAGGAATTAATCAATTATATGCGATTATTCTTCTCATATTCTATTATAATTGGTCAATTTCTTATGGCATAAGACTTACTACACCTATTGTAAATCCGGCCTGAGTCTTACAATTTCGTCAAGGTTTAAATACATAAATAAGGTGCTTTCCCTTAGCTTAGCCGTTTTGAAAGTCGACAAACATTGAAAGTCGACTTTCGATGTGGTACATTTCTGTTATATTGTTGGCTCGAATAGATATAACAGGTGTGACAAAGTATTTCTCCGAGAGGAATGCCGCTTGCACCTTAATATATATATGTTAAAAAAATATCGATCCTACAATTGTTTATATTTTTAAAATATCAACTAGAACACTACATTGCGCGCGCTTTGCGCGCGATAATTATATTATGTTTAATATTACTCTCACACACTTTACCTTCTTTAATCCCCTTCTTCATCTCTTCTCTCTCCCTCCCCCTTCTCTATCACTAAACACATTATTATTTATATTATATTTTCATATTGTTAAATAATACTCTCACACACTTTACTTTCTTATTTAATCCCCTTCTCTATCTCTTGCGCTCTCTTATTCTCTCTCTCTCTCTCTCTCTCTCTCTCTCTCTCTCTCTCTCTCTCTCTACACTTTCCTTTCCTTCTCTCTTTTAAATAAAAATCATCCTCTATAAAAAATGTAAAATATGTGATCTTTTAAAAGTTTAAAAGATATATTAAAAAGAAATATATATTTATTTAAAAACTACCTGTTATTTTTCTTTATTTCTTCTCTAAAACTTTCTTTCTCACTCGCTGTATCTCCTTCTAATTACTTGCCAAACGTAATTTCTCGCTTTCTCTTTTTCCAACTCTTTATTTAATTATTTCTTTTTGGTTAAACTTCTTTCTTTCTGAAAGATATATTTTTTAAAATAAAAATTTAAATTTAATTATAAATTATAATACATTTTCAGGTTGTTTCTAATTTTAAACTTTCTCTATTATCAGTCAATGTACGCTTATAAACTCTATCTCTTCCCTATCCTACTAAGGAAACAATACAGAAAGATTATTACGCGAAATGTCAAATTTTTAGATATTTTATTGTTATAGCACTTTCTACCTTTTACACTCAACTCTCACACTAATCTTTTTCTTTCTCTATAAAATTTCTTTCGTTTCTCAAAAACTGGCTCTCTTTCTCTTTCTCAATCAAATTGAGATTTTCAAATACTGGGAACTGTTAAAAGTTTTTGTCCAATGCGATGAATTATCAAAAGTTAGACAGCAGCAGACGACAGTGTGAAGCAAGTCACATAGTACAAACTTGACCAACAACCAATCAGCATCGCGGAAAAGCGGTGACAAAATAAATAATGCCTTTTTTTTTAAGTGAATTTCTAGATAAAAGTTGAAAATATACATATAGTTACTTAAGAATTATGGGAAAACTATTTATATGTATATTATGAAAAATCTATAGATATAAATTAGCTGTTATTTATGTATCTTATTGAAAAACAGCCATAATATTTAGATTAAATATTGAGGAAATTGGAATAAAGTAAAGACAGAAAAAAAATCACTTTGGTGCTCCTTGCATTCTTTCTCTCTTCCGCATATATAATATATAAGTGTTTCTTTTTCTACATTTATCATACTTCCACTCTTTAAATGAAGACAAACGCTCAATGTATAAATATATTATGTCTATAACAGAATCCATATTAAACTTTATATTTGATCGATTTTTTCAGATATTTTTCAATATTGGCTAAGTAAAATTAAAAAATGTTCTGAAGTTGAAGTCCAAGTAGAATGCAGCAAAGTACCTTTATATATTGCACGTAAAATAAGCGATTTGAACAGACCAGCAAAAAGTAGTAAAATAGAAGGTACTTTTGCTCATATAATAAGATTTTTTAAATTATAAATATATAACCACATTTTACTTTCTTTTTAAATCCTTAGACTAGACATTTGATTGATTTTAAAATTCTGAAATATTTTTTAATTGTAATTCAATGAATTAATTAAAAAAAGTTTTTTCTATTTACATTACATCTATGTAATAAATAATTATCTTTTTAGAGATAATCGACATTGAATTGAAGTCATCCAATAATATAAAAAATGTTAGCAAGAAAAGAAAGTTTGAACAACTTGATGGTAAAATCATATTATATATATGTGTTATATTTTAAATATTTAAGTAGAATATTATAACATTTTAAATATAATGATATATAAGTAAGTGAGTAAATTAAAAAAAGGCTTTTCTTTTTTTAAACTTACAATTATATCTATGTAATAAGTAATTATTTTTATTTTAAAGACACTCGACACCCAAGAAAATTATAATATTTTTAATATTACGATATAATTATTAAAATTATTTATACAATATTAAGAGTTAGAATTGAATTCAATAATACTTATTGTACATAAGTATAATATTATACTTCTTTATATACAGGGTGTTTGGTAAAGATTTATGCAATTTTTATAAGCAGGTAGAGCGCATTAAGCTGAACATAAAATCCTCATCGTTTTTCCATTTTCACAATAGTTAACGAGTTATAGACTTGTAAAATTTTCTGTATTAGCCCGGCCTACCGGCAAATGCAAGCACGCCGAGCGCCCGACCGCGGCGGCCCTCCCTAGCGCTTGAACCTTGAGATTGCTAGGCGCGCGGAGGGAGTTATTACAACAAGCGGCAATGGCTACGCACAATGTGTACGTGTACATACATGTGTACAAAAAAATATCAGTTCTAATGCTTAAAGAAGCAATTACTAAATTTATTTTTTTTAATAAATAATGATTATTTTTAATAAAAAATTTTTTTTGGTGATAGTCTTAAATGTCGTAAATTGTCATAAATTTTAAAAGAAGCTATTATCATGTGCTCAAAAACAAATTTATCCTTCTTTAAACATTAGAAAATTTTATCGATTAAAATGGAAATAACAACCAAATAAAATGTTTCAACTTTATATTCTTAATTTGTTTCAACTTTATATTCTTAATTAAAAATTAAATAACGAGGATATTTATATTTTTAATAAAATTAATCCTTGTGATAGACTTATAATACACGGAAAAAACTTTGTGGTAAAAATTACTATGGTAAGTAGTAAACGCGTGCTAAGGAGGAATTATGAAAATTTTTATTATGTTCTTCATCAAATTACGATAATATTTACACTACTTATATGATATAATTCTCTGAAATTTCTTCTTACAGTTCGTGGTTACTATCATAAATAATAAATCAAACATAATTTTACTATAAAATTTTCTCCGTGTAGATTTACGAATATATGAATTTATTAAATGTTTGAAAACTTATAAACAATATTTATTTAATTCAAGAGAATTTAGTATGTAATGTGTGTGTATTTGGTGTGTGTGTGTGTGTGTGTGTGTGTGTGTGTGTGTGTGTGTGTGTGTGTGTGTGTGTGTGTGTGTGTGTGTGTGTGTGTGTGTGTGTGTGTGTGTGTGTGTGTGATACATACACGAAAATGTTAAACATTATTTGTTTTGTGTAAAGTGAGGTGTTTATTATCAGTATAATATTCTTTTCAACCATTAAAAATAAGATAATTATTTAAAAAAAATAAAATTAAAAATGAATAATTGATTTTCTTAAAACTAGAATCATATTTTTCTACGTGTGCGTGTATTGTATAGTAATCAGCATGAATAATAATAGTGATATAAAATCGCGAACTAAGGAATGATTATTCATTTTCCTGTCACAAAGTGATTATTCTTTTCTCGCGTATGTACGTACATACACCACACACACACACACACACACACACACACACACACACACACACACACACGCACGCACACACACACACACACGCACGCACGCACACGCACACGCACACGCACACGCACACCAAATACACACACATTACATACTAAATTCTCTTGAATTAAATAAATATTGTTTATAAGTTTTCAAACATTTAATAAATTCATATATTCGTAAATCTACACGGAGAAAATTTTATAGTAAAATTATGTTTGATTTATTATTTATGATAGTAACCACGAACTGTAAGAAGAAATTTCAGAGAATTATATCATATAAGTAGTGTAAATATTATCGTAATTTGATGAAGAACATAATAAAAATTTTCATAATTCCTCCTTAGCACGCGTTTACTACTTACCATAGTAATTTTTACCACAAAGTTTTTTCCGTGTATTATAAGTCTATCACAAGGATTAATTTTATTAAAAATATAAATATCCTCGTTATTTAATTTTTAATTAAGAATATAAAGTTGAAACAAATTAAGAATATAAAGTTGAAACATTTTATTTGGTTGTTATTTCCATTTTAATCGATAAAATTTTCTAATGTTGTTTAAAGAAGGATAAATTTGTTTTTGAGCACATGATAATAGCTTCTTTTAAAATTTATGACAATTTACGACATTTAAGACTATCACCAAAAAAAATTTTTTATTAAAAATAATCATTATTTATTAAAAAAAATAAATTTAGTAATTGCTTCTTTAAGCATTAGAACTGATATTTTTTTGTACACATGTATGTACACGTACACATTGTGCGTAGCCATTGCCGCTTGTTGTAATAACTCCCTCCGCGCGCCTAGCAATCTCAAGGTTCAAGCGCTAGGGAGGGGTGGCCGCCGCGGTCGGGCGCTCGGCGTGCTTGCATTTGCCGGTAGGCCGGGCTAATACAGAAAATTTTACAAGTCTATAACTCGTTAACTATTGTGAAAATGGAAAAACGATGAGGATTTTATGTTCAGCTTAATGCGCTCTACCTGCTTATAAAAATTGCATAAATCTTTACCAAACACCCTGTATATGCTTCAAATTTGAAGTACATATAAATTAATATATGTATAATACTGCGGAATAAGTAATTATTAATCTTTTCAGAAACGACTGATAATGAATCAGTATCTGATTCATCTGACTCCCAGAAAGATTATAATCAAGACTGCAATCAGAGTAACATAGCAAGTGACAAAAAAGGTAAATTTCTAACTAAATAATAAATAGTTACACACGCGCGCGCACGTATGTATAAATATATGTACAAATGTACGTAGGTATGTAGTATTATACATACATATCTACATATATACAAGTCAGCAAAAAGCAATAACATAAAAGGTATTTTTGCTAAATAAGTACAAGATTTTTAAAAATTATAAATTTATAAATATATAACATTTTACTTCTTTTTAAAATTCCTAGACGTTTGATGTTTTTTTTAATTCTGAAATATTTGTATAACTGTAATTCAGTATATTAATGAGAAATATCAATTTTTTCTACTTACAATTATGTTTATGTAATAATTAAGTAATTATTATTGTATTTCTCTTTTAGAGGTAATTGACATTTAAATAAATTATAAGATTTTAAATGCAACTATATAATTATTAAGATTATATATATATATACAATATTAAAAATTACAATTAAATTTAATAATATTTATTATACATATATAAATATAATGTTATACTTATGTATATGTGCGCTTTCAATTTGGAGTACATATGAAATAGTACATATGAATTGATATAAAGAGCAAAATAAATACTAATTCTTTACAGAGACAACCAATAATGTATTATCAGTATCTGACTCACAAAAAGATTGGGACGATGAAGGAAAAACGGCAAGTGATAAAGAAGGTAACTAAATATTAAAATATGTGCGTGCGTGCGTGCGTGCGTGCGTGCGTGCGTGCGTGCGTGCGTGCGTGCGTGCGTGCGTGCGTGTGTGTGTGTGTGTGTGTGTGTGTGTGTGTGTGTAGATCTGTATTGCTTATTAAAAATATATTTTTAATAAGAGAGAATTATAACATTTTTTAAATTCTATTATAGCTCAGTATTCATAGTCGGGTTTTTTTAAGTACTGTCTTAAGATGCCATACTCACAGAAAAGATTTCTGGGCCTAATGCCATTACTCTTTGATCTATCATAAAATAAGATCGATATAGCGCCAATCATATTCATTATCAAAGAAGGAATATTTCATTTTTAAATGGAAAGTTCTTAAATCTAGAATAAAATAACTTGATGTTACCTTATTAATTTTCTTAGAATGATTTAGTAAATTTGTGACAATCTTGTGATATTCTAGATTTAAGAATAGACCGATCTGAAGATAGAAATTTCTGATTTAATCTTAATCTTGTTTTATTTTCACACTATATGAGGTTATAATAAGATGAAATGTGTCAAGAATATTTTTTGTCTTGGTATCAGAAATCCTTTCTGAGAGGGCATCAACCATTTACAGAGCCGTATTAGCATGCTAAGACATTGCTTGAAACGATCTTGAAATAAGATTTGACTATGAGTACTAGCCCTAATGATGTAATTATATTAATTTTTACATTTAGTTCTTATATGACATTATATTTGTGTTTTACGTTTGTTACAAATAACTAAATGATTAATTAATTGTGTTTTTAGACATTCCCAACAACAAAAACTTTTCTGACGATATGAAGGATTCGATTGTTTTGGAGAGGAAATAATTTTTTTTATGACAACAATAAATACATGTTTTTTTATAATTATTTATTACATTAATACCCTTAAGTTTTTATAAAATATTAATAAAAAGTTTAAAAACAGATAAAGGAATAACTTAGAAATTATGATATATTATCACGTTGTAGATCCTTGAAATCCCAAAAATTAGTAAGGTATATTTTTGCAGTAAGAAAGGAATAATATACATACGTACGCGTTTAGCAAAAAATAGTATTAAAAATTACAAATTGCAAAGGATCTATATATGCAAAAACGGAAAGAATTAAAGTATATAATCGATTTTTAACAAAGTGATCTGAATGTATGTATGTAGACGTATAACGATACGTTTTTTTAGTTAAACTAATTTAGAGTTTATTTTTCTCCTTCTAGTACGAAGGAAAAAAGATAAACTAGTGCAATCAATTAAAAAATCTTTTTTTGTTCTATCTCCGCACGTACACGTTTTTGTATTCGTTCACTTTACAGCATTTATAACTGGATGTTTTGAATTTTTGTATAGTGCATACAGAAACGGATAGTTACATCACCGTATAGAATTCCGTTGGATACTGTTCGCGCCTCGGCGACGAGTTCGCTAGTGCCCCTGAGATGGTAAGCAGAGAGAACGTTCGTAGAACAGGTGTTAAATAAGAAAACGCACTGCAATTACGTGTCACATGGACTCATCATGATGTCCGAGTCGTACGTCAAAAACAGATAGTTACATCAGCGCACAGATTCGGATAGTTCCGTTACAGATCAGTTAGATGCAGTTAGCTTTCTATCCGTTTTTGCGTATATAATCCCATACAATCTGCAACATTTTTCATCCGTTTCTATCTGTAAATACAGAAAAAAACCGCATAAAAAACAGTCAAAAAGCTATATCAGCGCACAGATTCGGATAGTTCCGTTACAGATCAGTTAGATGCAGTTAGCTTTCTATCCGTTTTTGCGTATATAATCCCATACAATCTGCAACATTTTTTATCCGTTTCTATCTGTAAATGCAGGGAAAAAAACGCATAGTAAAACAGTTACAAACGGATAGGATACATTTTTTATCCGTTTCTAATGGAATTTTTACCAGGGATGACTTGAAGATATCTTGAATAAGATGTCTTTTCGATTTCTACAAGATATCAATGTTTATTGGGGTACCTGGTCTGTATAAATTAATTTTCATGAAAATGTCCAACAGGTACACGAATAATGATCTGCAGAATTATAAAAACATACTATTGGCGACAAATGCATCCCAGTCCGAAATGTATAGTTGCCTCGACGTCGAATCAATGTCGAAAATTTGATATCGAATTAAAGTTGAGATTTTGATCGAATCGACATCAAAGTGATACACAATATCAACCAATCTTCAACTATTGTTTCAACTTTGTTTCAACGTCGAATCAATCTTCTCTCATTAAAAAAGAAAATATATGTATACATAATAAAAATATACTAATTATTTAATTATTTTCAATTAACTCTACTCAGTGAAAAATGGTGGATTAAAATGTCGATTCAACATCTTTTCGAACATTATTTTTCATTGGTGATCGAGTATTGTATCGATAAATAATATAAAAAATATGCATTTAGTGAGAAATAATGATCAAAAATATTGTTGCACTCTCTTGTTGCACTCTCTTGTTGCACTCTCTTTTACTGCTCTAGCACACACTCGCGCTCGCGCTCGGAAAAGAGAAGACACTGTACAAGAACGAGCTTGAAACACGACCGAACGCAGAGACGTGCCAAGAACAACAACGACACAACTTTTAACAACATTCACATGGCAACCAACTTCGTCTGTCACAGCTGACCGAGGCGATCGATATATTGATTTCCACGATAGCTGACTACAGCTGCCGTTCACAATGAGCGCGAGAACACCGCGCTCATAACAATATATTTATATTTATTTATTATATAAATATATTTCCATACATTTATTATATTATATTTTTTTTATAAAACATTAATTGCGTCAACAAATGGATTATTTTGGCAGATTAGAGCATTAAATTTTAAATTTAAGTTAAATATATTTTTTTATATAAGTAACAATTGTAAATTTTTGACATTATGTATTATATAATTTAATTAGTATTAATATTAATAATTTTAGTTAGTAGTATTAATTGAAATTGCATTTTTCAACATAATTGTAACGTATAGTTTTAGAATATATTTATAGTTATGTAAAAGACCAAATAAAGTAGGATTGATTGGAATTTTACAATAATTTAGAGATATTAAATTATTTAGAAAGAAATTTTGTGTAATTTTATTTTATTTTTATATATTGCAATTCTCTCAAAATGTCATACAAATGTCATATAATGTTATATATACGGAAAAAACTTAAATCATATATTGCACATATATTATTAATTAAACATATATTTTTTACTTTGATCTTTTGCCCATACTACCGTCATCCTGACGACGCCAAGGAGCTTGTTTTTTTTACCACGCTGAAGCTGCTGCAGCAATTTCAGAAAGTTCTGTTTGTGGTCTTTTATCTAAAATAGCACCTTGAAAACAAAATATAATATTTAATTATTATCGTTGATAAAGGAATTCTTAAAATCTCAAATTAATCGATGAAAAAGGCCAATAGGTAATTATTAATGTGCTGTGTATATAGTTAAATCTTCAATTTATTTCTTAGAAAACAAATTTCCATACGTTTTGACTATGGGTTTTAACCATTCTCAGTGAACAATTTATTAATAAAATTTTTTTGTACATACATGCTAAGATCTTCTATTATTATTAGTTCTGTGGCAAGAACCAATTGAGCTATAGTTCCAAACAAGTTGAAAGATTCTATTGAAAATTGCCAACCAAGTTTCACCATAGAAAAGCCAGAATATTGTATATTTCTTTGAAATGACGGTTATCAACGCTGTCATTGTGATGAGTCACGTTTGGTAAAAAAAACTCTGCCAGTTTGCCAATTTTACAAATAATATATGTATTGTCACAGTTAACTACTCATAAGTTTTGTATAAAAGATTCTTTGGTTGTTTTTTATCGTTTTAACTAAAAACAGAAAGTCAAACAAACTTAGCACCATCAGAGTTGTCTAGAATTTTTTAAATTATTTAGAATGTGTAGACAACACATCAATAAAAAACAATCAAAGAATTTTCTATACAAGACTCATGAGTACCCGGGAAAAAATATTCATATCTCTTCATAAATGAGCATATATATTTGGTCATATATGAAAATTGGCCAGATATAATAAAAAATGATTTGATAATATTATATATGTTCATGTTTGATCAGTACGATCAGGCACGAACAGACATATTCGTATTAAAAATATCCGTCCATACATAATTCAATCTAGCCATATATAATTTGATGACTTCCAACATTATCATATTAATTTATACAAATTTTGATATAATTACATATAATTGCGTGTAGTAATTTATCACTATCAGGAAAAAATACCTCTTATATGCTCTTATATGCTCATATAAGAAGTAATATTATGTGCTCATATATGAATTTTGTCCGCAAAAACTCATATATGATCATATATGATTATCTGTCATATTTGAGCATATATATTTAAATAAGTTTATATTTGAAGGTATAGTATTGTGATCTGATTATATATATAATTCTATAAGTTTGTATATAATTATACAAAATTTTATTTTTATATTTTCTCAATTTTCGGAAGCTCTCTCTAAGTTGCGAAGGCCCACGAACTCGCTTCGTATAACAAAAACAATATGTACTACACTTTGCTGCTAGTGAAGTACTAACTGCTAAAAGTAAACCGTGAGTGATATGGTTTTCTTTTATAACCCTTTTGGAGTTTTCTCACGAGAATTTTCTTACGAGAAGGAGAAGCGCCGTGCCTTCGCCTAGTGGCCATCTTGTGAACTACTCGCGGCTGTATATATTTAAACAAACTATTTTGAGATATAGTATTGGACCTGATCATATATAACTCTATATGACTATATAAGTTTTTGATTATATATTTTCAGTTAATTATAATGCTTTTGCTAAACGATATTCTTAATATGTTTGTCTATAAAAACAATATATAATATTTATTAAATATATATGTATGTAATATACGTATATATATATACATATGGTTGTAAAAAAGAAAATTAAACATAATTATTGACAATCGGATTTGTTCATAATTATTAAGATATAAAAGATTTTTAAACATTAAATGTTGCATGGTAAAAATATATTACATAATAAATTATTTATTTCTGTAACATTTTAATTTTATTATTTAAAAACCTTAAAGTTTAAAAAGTTGTAATGGTCATGTATAATCATATATGAACATATATACTTGGATCTATTCATAAGCACGGACCAGTTATGGATAGACCTAGTATATACAGGGTGTAATGTAATCAGAAGCCATCCCGTAATGGAAAGATAGACGGGATCGAGATGAACATAAAAGTCCAATATTGTCTTGGGTTAGGTCTATCAATAATCGAGATATAAATTTTTCAAATTGTACGAATGAGAGCGCGCCGTGTGAAGAGCCGAGACGTTCGAGCTGTAGCGCGGCCCACTGTGTCGAGCATTGGCTGCCGGCGGCGGGGGGAAGAAGGAGAAGCGGTGCCGCTGCCTGTGCTTTGCCGCCCTCGCGTCTCACCGCACCGCGCCAACACTCGTGGCGATGGCAGCTATGCACATTCGCGATTACTTGACAAATTAAGAGTTAGCAAAGATATGACAAATTAAATCCGTAATAAACTGCTGTGATTAAGAAAGTCGAAAAAGCGAAAGCGATAGATACTTATGGAATCTACAAATAATCTAATTTCTATCGTAATTGTGAATAAGTAAATTAATAAAAGTTTTTCGTACATTCACGAAAGATTCTTTCTTTTTCTTAAATATCTTATTTACAGTATCATACAATTCTAACTTTGCTTCTTATCGAATTGTGTCGTACTGTTAAAACCATGATGAAAACATTAATAAAAAATTACCATAAATTCACGATTGATTTTTAAAGTGATAATTTTCTTTTATAAGTGTATTATAATATTTGCCGCATCAAATTCTCTCATCGTTTCTTATTGTTTTTTTTCCATGGAATGTTAAATTAACGAAGGTTTATCACGATTAATATCTACGATTGATTCTTCATACATTCTTATTTCGTAAATATTTAATTAGAAAATTATAAAATGCGCGATATATTCATATAATATGTTACACTTATTGTTCATAACACGATAGAAAAATATCTCTTGATGTAACGATTTCACAATAGATTATGTCTTCTACGATAATTATGCTTAGAGATGTTCAATATCAAATATTATTAATATAACGAAGAGTTTTTCTTTCATAACAATAGGGAACTCGTAATTTCTTTTATCTTTAATTACATTATTAATTACGACAGATTTTTACTGATTGATTCAGAATAGATATCAAGAAAAATACAAAAATCTAATTGATTTCTTTTTCGTAATCCATTACTTGTCTGAATAAAAAAAAAAGAATTTCAAGAAGTGATATCATTGTCTATCGTTCTCTCGTTTCCTGTTAGGAGTATATTTTCTCGTTGGAATATGACAAAATATCTACGGAGACATCATGTTTAATAGTTCTGTTGGAATATGCCGTAAACTTAAGTTCTCTATTGTATAATTACGAAAGAAAACGCTTTGTTGTTAACCATACTGGTGACATTAACATCTCCAAGTATAATTACGATCGTATCGTATAATTTATCACGAAATCGTTAGATCAGGCATGATACAAGATATTTAAAAAAAAGAAAGAATCTTTCGTGAATGTACGAAAAACTTTTATTAATTTACTTATTCACAATTACAATAGAAATTAAATTATTTGTAGATTCCATAAGTATCTATCGCTTTCGCTTTTTCGACTTTCTTAATCACAGCAGTTTATTACGGTTTTAATTTGTCATATCTTTGCTAACTCCTAATTTGTCAAGTAATCGTGAATGTGCATAGCTGCCATCGCCACGAGTGTTGGCGCGGTGCGGTGAGACGCGAGGGCGGCGAAGCACAGGCAGCGGCACCGCTTCTCCTTCTTCCCCCCGCCGCCGGCAGCCAATGCTCGACACAGTGGGCCGCGCTACAGCTCGAGCGTCTAGGCTCTTCACACGGCGCGCTCTCATTCGTACAATTTGAAAAATTTATATCTCGATTATTGATAGACCTAACCCAAGACAATATTGGACTTTTATGTTCATCTCGATGCCGTCTATCTTTCCATTACGGGATGGCTTCCGATTACATTACACCCTGTATGTTTATATATGATTATATTTGATCATATAAATGCTTCCACATGATCACATATGATAATATACAAGAACATTATACCATATATGGTTATATAAGACCATACTTAGGATTTACAATAATGATTTAATCATATATTCTCATATATGGCCGTATGAAGTATATTATGTTTATAATTTATCACATTTTTTTGTATTCATCCCAATTGATCATATATAGAGATAGATAATCACATATGAATGTATATGCTGCATAAGTGGACATGTAAAACTAATTATATTGTTCATATTTCATTCACATATGTTCATATACTATTAAATATAAAAATTTATTCCCAGATACGGTGACATATTTAACTACATGTATCATTATGTCTGATCATATATGAACTAATATGATCACATTTTGTGCCATGTTATCAAATATGCAATCAAATATTAAATATGCAATCTGATCATTTATGACGATAAATAATCATATATGAATATATATGCTCCATATTGGACATGTAAAATTTATATATGTTTATATCTCATTTATATATGTTCGTATCTCATTTATATATGTACATATAGTATCAGAAATGAATATTTTTTCCCGGGATAGGGGAACTTTAACTCTGACAATACGTATATTAGCCTTGTTCGTTTTGTCTGTTCTGGGTCCACTCGGAGCAAACCCAAGCAAACCAACGCACTCTAATAGGTTGTTTTTTTGTGAGACGGACTGCGGGTCCGCCTCGGTAGTTTGGTTTCTTTTCGCGAATTACGGGATGGCCGATCAAGTACGCTCGATTGAGGGCGAGACTCTCGTCCCTGTGCTGGCCGGTGGGAGGGAAAGCAGGCGTACGTGAAATTTACAAGCTGCCAAGTACTCTTGGCGGGGGCAAAGACGCTTCACCCCACGTGCTTCAATCTACGGTAGCGCCCGATGGTAGGAGATACAGCAATAGGTTTGTTGCTAGCAATGGCCGATCACCAAGAATGCTTGGTCGAGGCGAAGACGCTTCACCCCGGGAAATCGGCATCTCGCTGAGAATGTGTTCTGTCGGGTGCCGGGTACGGACAGTATCGTGGCAGATGACAGAAGTGACATTTGTCGCGATTTCTCCCGGTTTTTATACCCGTGGAGGCGCGAACTCGGGTACGGTCGTCGCGCTTTCGGTCGTTTCCGTCCTCCGCTTTCCTTATTCCTGTGGAGGAGATGGGCGCGTGCGCGGGGAGACGTCGTCGACGCTGCCGTTCGCTCGGTCTTTGGTCGCGGTCATTAGCACAGAGTTTAGGTAAGAGCTGGGCGCTTCGCGCCTTTTCGCCTCCTAGTTAGGGCGATCGGCGGCTCTCGCGCCGAGGGACGATGCCTTTTAGTGTGCATCGTCACACATTTCTTTGACGGATTGCCACCACCTTTAAAATTAAATTCAGATGCTAATGTATTTGACATAAGCTTCTTTAATATTTTATACGTAGCTTCTTTAACATTATCTTTGGAACCAATGACTTGACTCATATAACAAATCTACAAGCAAAATATCATAAATTAATAAAAGAATTAAATATTAACATTTTAAGAAAAAAGCGTTCTTACAGTTGCTGTTGTATTATCGTTTTGAGACAAATAATTCTCGAACATTTCCAAATCTTCTTCGGTCATCAATGGAAGCAATGGAAAATCAGTTGGTTTTATTATTCTTTTCTCATTTGGAAGAAGAAAATGATTTAATCTACATTGGTTCATAATAATTGTATCCAGTTTATTATTAACTTCTTAATTTAATATAAACTACAGGACAAAATTAAAGGAACAAAAATTTAAAATAGCGCTATGTTCGTAAAAGTTAAGCAAAAAATCTGAATTTTTTATATGATATAGCCCAAAGTGTTGATTTAACCCCTGCAAAATCTCCCCACTGTAGGTCCAGCATTTTCATAGTTATGCCCCTCTAAGCAACTTCCGGTCAAAAACAAAAGTTGCAAGGTTGTAACTTGGAAAGTACAGAACAATCTGATGCGAAAAACAAACCAGAAAAATTCGGAAATGGGCTAAGCCGGTTCAGTAGACGTCGCTCAGAGTGTCCCTGGTGCGCCTTGATACCCCCATCTCTTTTCAACCCTGATTCGCAACCCCTTAGGACTGACAGTGGTGACAGCGTTTTGCATCCGTCCAACCGAGAACAACTCTCTAGCATGGGGACCAAACATCTCCTTCCTATTACTAATAGATACTTTATTGAAGCCTCACGCCTGCGCAAGAACAACCAATCCGTCTATCACTGTTGCTAAATCTATACGCCGGTGTCGTGTGCAAGATGTATGATCAAAGATCTCCTTCCTATTACTAATGGATATTTTATTGAAGCCTCACGTGATGCGCTTGCGCGAAAACAACCGGTCCCTCTATCAACACTGATATTAAAGTTATTTGTCCGTGTTGTATGCAAAATGTATATATACATCCGTATAAATGTATTTTCAAACTTCAAATTAAATTAAATTATATACTTATATACTTATATTATCTTTATTATCAGAGCGTGCTACGTGCATATAGTGTAAATAATATAATTATGCAAATAGTTATTGCAGTTTATGTTTTATATTATTTTCTTGATATTATATATTTTGTTATATTGTATTTGCAGTTTTAAATGTTAAAAAATATTTTGCTTCATATTAATTTATATTCGCATTTGTAAGAATGAAAATGTACGTAGGCACATAAGTATATATATGCTACTTTTGTTATATATTGTGACGTGACAGCCGCAGGCTGCTGTCCGTCACAAGGCCCTGAGGGCCCTTACGCAATAACATCACGCGGGCCCTGCGTCCTCCCGCTCGGGAGCGGACGCAAAAGCGTATTCTCTGTACTTTGTGTGTGTGACGTCCCACGTGCTGTCCATTTAATTACGTGTTAAGATTTTTGCGAGCGTTATACCGCGGGTGCGGCGGAGATCGGTGGCTGTGAAGATCTCATTGTGGTTGTCGGACGTCTCGTCTCCACGGAAAATCTTCCCGGAGATTGCAGAGGAACGGACCACGAGGGAGTCAAGGAAGACCCTTTTTAAGCGGGGGTCCGCAGGTAATGCCGCCCTTATCTTGCCTACCGTTTGTGCCATGTAAGAATTCCGATACTGCCGCTGAATCACGCTTTCAGGATCCAGTGACGGCGCGCGAGGCCGATATCCCGACGGGGCGACTGCAGACCCGATACCGCGGGAAGTGCGGCGAAGGAATCACGACAACTCAAGATCCGCCGACGCCCCGTCGAGGAGGAAATGACGCCCCGATGGCGGAGGATACGCCGGGCAAAGAGAAAAGAGTCGGCCGCGCAAGGAAGCGCCAGGATTCCCGTGCCCGGGGCCCATAAACATCGACCGCCGTGCGTGGATCGATCAGCCGGCGACAGCGTGGGCACCGCGCTCTGCGCGAAAATCGATTTTCGCGAAATCCGCCAATAAGGGCCGGGAACGCCGGGGGCAAGGTGGGGCGCGCCGCCGAGCGGTCCCCGCGAGATCCAGGATTCCTCACTCGTGCTGCGGACGTATTCCTGAGAACTGTGCGTGCGTTCGTGAGTTCCCGAGACGAGTGTAAGGAAGGACGCAGGGGCGACCGACATCCCGACCCGGAGGAGGCCACGAGAGGAGAGTCGAAGTGGTGAGACGAGCGTCACGCATATTGTAAAGCCACCGATTTCGCGGGTTGGGCGAGCCGCGAGAAAATCGCGTACTTGTCGCAAAATCTCTCGGCGTTTATGAGAATCTCGAGCTCCCGGATTCAACGGGGCTTCGTCGTCTCGCCCGATCGCGCCCGTCCGCGTGATTTCGCTACGTGCCGTGTGTTTTAGAATCGTTTCGCGTTGCGTGTGCGTCCCGATCCGCAGCCGAGTCAATTGTTGTTGCGTCCGCTCGTCGTGTCGCGGGTTATTCCCGCGCTGTATCTTGTCGCGTCGTAGAAGACTTTGTTCGTCAATGCTGTAAAATTTGGTCGATCGCACTGTGACTGCGAGCCCTTCGGGGAGTATATTCGGATAATTATCGACGCGTTCGTCGTCTTCCGCCGTACTGGCGAGCCATTAGTAATCATCGCGCTTATCTTCGCGAGAATCGTTCGAGCACGGGAGAACACGAGTCCGTCGCATGTCGCGCGGGCTCGGAGTTGCGATCCGTCCCGTTCGCCCTTGGCGAGGTCACCCTGACGGAAGTCGGCGTCCTCCAACGGCGCCGAGTCAAGCGTAGGACAAGTCGGAGAGTTCCCGCGTACGCATCATAGCCCGCTCGTTTAACAGACCGTTCTCGAAAAATTTGATATCCAGCGGACACCCGCTGATAACGCGCGCGAGCCACCACCGCTCCGCAGAGTCGTCAGTTTCTGTATTATCTACGATCAAATACACTTGTTATTTTTATTTGTTACATCTGTGTCGTACAAGTAATTCTCTCGCCTTCCCGATTCCATCCGCCCGCACCGAACCTCCCCCTCTGCCATTTGAGGGCTGAGCAGCTGGATCTCGGAGCCGCTAACGCCCCGGTCGCCTAGCGTGCGCCCGTCTTTCCCGAGATTCAAGTCTCGAAACATTGGTTTGCGAGTTGGTGCACACAGAGTGGTACGCTTAACGTACCTGGCGCCCAACTTAGTGTTGCGTCGGGAAACCTCGCGAGGATAGCCGCCCCGACATCCGGGCGGCTCAGGGCCGCGGCCAGGGACGGAGGCGAAGTTGGCCGTCGCTCGCGAGCGGCGGTTACAATATATGCATTGTAACCGCCGCTCGCGAGCGACGGCCAACTTCGCCTCCGTCCCTGGTCGCGGCCCTTAGCCGCCCGGGTGTCGGGGCGACTATCCTCGCGAGGTTTCCCGACGCAACGCTAAGTTGGGCGCCAGGTACGTTAAGCGTACCACTCTGTGTGCACCAACTCGCAACAAATGCTACTATCCTTGAATCTCGGGAAAAACGGGCGCACGCTAGGCGACCGGGGCGTTAGCGGCTCCGAGATCCAGCTGCTCAGCCCTCAAATGGCAGAGGGGGGGGTTCGGTGCGGGCGGATGGAATCGGGAAGGCGAGAGAATTAAGTACAAGACACCAATGTAACAGAAAAATTAACAGTTGTATTTGACCGTAAGAACAGTAGATGACGACTCTGCGGAGCGGTGGTGGCTCGCGCGCGTTACCAGCTGGCATCCGCTGGTTATCAGATTATACGAGAACGGTATTTTGAACGAGCGGGTTATGATGCGTACGCGGGAACTCTCCGACTTGTCTTACGCTTAATCCGGCGTCGTTGAAGGACGCCGATTCCCGTCAGGATGACCTCGCCAAGGGCAAACGGGACGGATCGCAACTCCGAGCCCGCGCGGCACGCGACGGACTCGTGTTCTCTCGTGCTCTAACGATTCTCGCGAAAAATAAGCGCAATAATTATGAGTTATTCGACAGTCCGACAGTATACGACGATTGCGTCGATAACTATCAGAGTACACTCCCCGAAGGGGCTCGCGATAAAGGTGCGATCGACCAAATTATACAAAAGTAACAACTAAATGTTTCCACGACGCGACAAGATACAGCGCGGGAATAACCCGCGACACGACGACCGGACGAAACGATAATTGACTCGGCTGCGGATCGGAACGCACACGCAACGCGAAACTATCACGAAATACACAGCACGTAGCGAAATCACGCGGACGGGCGCGATCGGGCGAGACGACGATGCTCCGCTGAATCCGCGAGCTCGTGATTCCAGTAAACACGCCGAAAGATGTTGCGATAAATACGCGATTTCCCCGCGGCTCGCCCAACCCGCGAAATCGGTGGCTTTACAATTGCGCGACGCTCGTCTCACCACTTTGCCTCTCCTCTCGTGGCCTCCTCCGGGTCGGGATGTCTTTCGTCCCTGCGTCCTTCCTTACACTCGGCTCGGGATAGTGGAACGCACACACAGTTAACTCTACTTCCGCAGCACGAGTGAGGAATCCTGGATCTCGCGGGGGCCGCTCGGCGGTGCGCCCCACCTTGCTTCCGGCGTTCCTGGCCCTTATTGGTGGATTTCGCGAAAATCGATTTTCGCGCAGAGCGCGGTGCCCACGCTGTCGCCGGCTGATCGATCCACGCACGGCGATCGATGATTATGGGCCCCGGGCACAGGAATCCTGGCGCTTTCTCGCGCGTCCGACTCTTTTCTCCTCGCCCGGCGTATCCTCCGCCATCGGGGCGTCATTTCCTCCTCGACGGGGCGTCGGCGCATCTTAAGTTGTCGTGATCCTTCCGCCGGACTTCCCGCGGTATCGGGTCTGCAATCGCCCCGTCGGGATGTCGGCATCGCGCGCCGTCGCTGGGTCCTGAAAGCGTGATTCAGCGGCAGTATCGCAATTCTTACATGGCACAAACAGTAGGCAAGATAAGGGCGGCATTACCTGTGGACCCCCGCTTAGAAAGGGTTTTCGTTGACTCCCTCGTTGTCCATTCCTTTGCAATCTCCGGGAAGATTTTCCGTTGAGACGAGACGTCCGACAACTACAACGAGATCTTCATAGCCACCGATCTCCGCCGCACCCGCGGTATAACGCTCGCAAAAATCTTAACAAGTAATTAGATGGACAGCACGTGGGACGTCACACACACAAAGAACAAAAGAATACGCTTTTGCGTCCGCTCCCGAGCGGGAGGACGCAGGGCCCGCGTGATGTTATTGCGTAAGGGCCCTCAGGGCCTTGTGACGGACAGCAGCCTGCGGCTGTCACGTCACAGCATTTATGCTTTATATTGTGTAATACGTTCCGTATTATATAATTAAGATTAATCCATTTTTGTTTTAATATAAAAATATACGCAAAAGAGGCAGTTATTGAATATGACGCGACTAAAGAAATAACGCAACACTACTTCTAGCGCGGCACCTATAGCGCGAGATTACTATCTCGTTTTGCTAATAATTGAGAATGATAAAACCCATATGTTATTATATATGAGTGGATTCGGCTTTTAATGCTCTTTAATTTTTGCCCTTACAAAATTTTTAAAATATTGAAAAAAAGAGTTGGGGGTGGGATAAATTAAAAAATTTGAAATTTTTTAAAAATATAAATATACTATTGTAAAGAGTATAAAATACCATAAAACTTTCGCATAGAACATTTTTTCATAAACCTTATATTTTCAAAGATATTCGCAAAAAACGAAAAAATGAGTTATTTTCGAGGGGTGGTTTCAACCCCTAAACGTCGAGATACGCAGATAAAAAAAAATATGGGTGTAATATTTTTTTATGTTCTACAACATATCCAAAGCTCATTAAAATCGGTGAGGGACAGTTCTGTCCGTTCCCTTGTTAGTGTTCCTCGACCTTCCTCTCCTCCTACCCCTTTCAAAGAACTTAGTGTTCCTCGACCCTCCCCTTCGCCTCCAATTACTGAGAAGAACATGAACACATTCTTCAGATATCCCGACACCACCTCACAACCTTGAGGAACCCTCGTGCGATCCTCAAGTTATCCCTACGCTATGCCACAATCTCAAGGAACCCCCGTGTGATCCTCGAAACGTCCCCGCTCCTCCTGCTTCTCTTACTTATTCCTCGATCAGTTCCCCAAAACTCGAAGATGTTCTACCCCCACTCTCTCCCGCGTTATTCCTTATCCTCTTACAACTTCAAGCATCTCTGTTTTCTCCATGTAATCATTTAATAAACCCTTCGTCTATTTCTTTGCTCCGCGTTTACCGCTAATACTATAGAATAAAAAAACAAAAATCTCTTGTTTCCCTTTCTCCGCCCACCACATACTTATTTAATATTTGTACAACTATATTCATACTTACTATGCGTCTTAAATTCGATTATACCGTTATTACAAAATTGTCAAATCACGACTTCAGCACTTATTTGTATTTTCTTTTTATTTTTATTTTATTTGTTATTAGAATAAATACTTTTGTTAACTTTATGTAAAACTTCATCATTTATTTTAATTAATAACGACCTCCCCTCATCCCGAACAAAGACTGCACCTGGTCCGATCCCGAGTTAAAGCGATTCAATTCGTTGACTCGAAACTTGGACCAACGGAGTATGACTTGAAACGGATTATAGCGGGCCTATCGGCACGTTGACCTATATTTTTGAGTCATAAAAAGTGCGTTCGACCCGAAGCACCTACCCCCTCTCTTAATCAGTGTGTCTACGGGAATTCTACACGTTTTGTTACGTTCTTTCCTGCCTTACCTGTTCTCCCTGAAATATCCTTCCTACCAAATAAAGAGTTAAACCCTATAAGGCTAGACGTAACAAAATTAACAAGATTTTATTATTCAGTCCAAACTGGCGGTGATGCTACGCGAACCGTCGACGATGACGAGGCCACGTTAAGTGGAAATGAGCCAGAGGAGGAGAAGGAGGAGGAGGAGGAAGAGGAAAATCCGGATATTAGCCTCGTACAGTCGTCTCAACGTCGACAACATTAGCAGCAACAGCAGCGCCAATCCAGGACGATGATAGATTTAGATATATGTATACAATTAAGGGCGGAAAAATCGCGGCGCTTTAGAAACTTTAGGACGCTTGGGAAGGAAGCGTCTTTTAAAATACGGCCGATTCTCGACGGAACGAATACGATTTGGTGGATAGAAAACGCGTTCCGTGAGATACACGCGTACGTTTTACGCTCGAGCGCTCCCACCGATTACGTCAGTTTAACGTTTTATTCGTTATTAGGCGGAGCTAACGCACGGGTTGGCCGGGTTATCATTCCTTCCGGCACGCGACTTAACTCCCGATGACATATAGCGTCTCGTAAGTTCGGTAGCGCAAAGTGCCGGCGGAATGGACGTAGCGCAAAATTTTTCGGTGAGCTTTAGTGAGTCTTTAGTGTCGCAGTGCTAGTAGGTTACGGAGGTTTATCCAAAAAAGTTAACGTCGCAAAGCGTTCAATCCTTCAGATTAATAACAACGATAATCTGTGTCTCCCTCGTGCTTTGGTGCTGTCGCGTATTTATTGTCAGCGGGGAAATGCGAGGGAGATTTACATAAATTGTGGAATTCAGTTAGATGTAAGACATCGACGTTACAGCGTGAATTAGCGCTAGAATTAACGCGTAACGCCGGTGTTGTAATTCTCAAAAAGTTGTGAAATTCCACAGATTAAACGCTTTCAATAGTTTCTCGCTACTGAAAATATCGCGATTGTTTTTAAATTTATAATTTTAGTTATTTTGGTCGTGGCAAAAAACCGTTGTACGATGGCACCGCGTTACTCGGATCATTGGGACGCGAACCCTTGTATCGTCTTAACATCATGTATTACAAGCGTTCGCGTCACTATAACCTGATATTAAGATTGAAAGCTGCTGCCGGTTCGCGCGGAGGGTATTGCGTCGCGTGTAACGTAGGTTATCGTCCGGATAGGGGGCACCGTTGCGCGAAAAAATGTCCATGATAATAGTTAATACTAAGAAAGTTCTAACTAGGGATCTCCGAGGGGGGTGCGGGTGTGCGGGGGGTACCCGTAGGCGCGGGGGTATGACGTCACGCGATGAGGGAGATCTCGCGGTGCGGAAATTGCTGACGCAGGATTTTCGGGTCCGCGACCCGGGAGCGGGAGAGAGCTAATCGGGGTCCGCGACCGTTGCCGCCGCCGCCGCCCGCCGCCCACGGCCCGCCACCCATCGCCCAGTGCATGAGAATACATACGCGATGGGTGGGAGCGAGAGAACGCGATGGATAATATGCGGCGCGTGGGAGCGAGAGCGCACGAGAATACATACGCGATGGGTGGGAGCGAGAGAACACGATGGGTAGTATGCGATGGATACTATGCGATGTGTAGAACCGAGAACGTGTAATAAACATTCAATTAGAGTGTTCAGCTGGCTTTGAGTATTAATTTGAGTATTACTTTCAACTTGGATGTTTGCCATCTAATTAAGTGTTAATTTCAATGTTAATCCTAAATTTAAGAATAACATTGAAATTAACACTTAATTAGATGGCAAACATCCAAGTTGAAAGTAATACTCAAATTAATACTCAAAGCCAGCTGAACACTCTAATTGAATGTTTATTTTAGATATTCGTTTTATGTCCATTTCTACCAATGCAGATTAATTTTAATCTCGGTTGAACGTTGAACTTTTTTTGCTTTTGTTTTTATTTAATATTTTCTAATCCAATGTTTGAGAGTACACATTCAATATACCTTCAACCGATAGATGTTGAGTGTACATCTCCAACGTTTCAGTGTTCACACTTTATGTTGGAAGTATACACTCATTTATTGTGTGTTATATCCAAATGTTGAGAGTATACTTTTAAATATTCAGTATTTAAATCCAAACTTTAGTATGAACACTCAATCATTGGGTGTACACAGTCAATGTTCGAGTATAAACACTCAATCTTTAGTGTAAATACTCAAGATTTGAGCGTATACACCTAAATTTGAGAGTAAACTCCCAAAATCGAGTATTAACACTCAATTTTGAGTGTAAACTCTCAAAATTAGAGTGTTTTTTTCGTAAGGGTTACTTTACAGGGAAACGAAAAATGTAATTAGAATAGATGAAAAGATATCAGAAGGATTTGAGACGAAGATTTGGCACTCCTTGTGCCCACTGAGTATAACGTTATTTACGTTATACATGGCGAACTTAGAACATATAAAAAAAGATATGCAGAGGAATCGTGATAAGTAAGGAAAAAATTTGATCACTAGCTTATGCGGATGATGAAGTATTAATTAGCGGAAGGCCTTAAGAAATTGAAAAAAATTATTATAAATAAATTTTTCAAATCATATTTTGAGAAAAAAAAGCTAAATTTAAATATAAAAAAGTTGAAAGTTTTATTGTTCACAAAGGTAATGGAAAGAAGAATTTTAAAAATTGGAAGTGGTGAAATAAAAGAATCAAAGAAGTTAAAGCATTTAAATATTTATGGTATTATTTAAAAAAAACAGAGATACACATAAGAAAGACAGTTAAAAAAGAAAAGATTCAATGGCATAGGCATAGGGAATAGCACAATGAAAATTTAAAAACTGTTTCAAAAAAAGAATAAAAATGTTTCACAGTTTAATAAAAAATATTTTGCTATATGCAGCTAAAATTTTGGGTGAAAAGAAATAGAAGTTGAGAGAATTCAAAAGAAGTATATCAGATCAACTTTAGATTTAGATTTTAACTCCGGGATATAGTACAAGAGAAGATAAAGACAAATAAAGTAAGAATAGAAGCTGAAAAAAGAGTGGTGAAATAGGAAGAAAAGAAAAAAGTAAAGAAGAATAAGATAATTCTGAAATGTTGAAGAGAAATTGAAGGAAAGAAGGAAGAAAAAGGATCGAAATAAGAAAAGAATGAAATAAGATAATTATAGGTTAAGTTAATAAACGTTCAGGAAATAGATAGACTAAGACTAAAAGAGAAGGAGTATGAAAAGATAAACAGAGACGAACAAAAACAGGAAAGATATAAAAAAATAATGTGGGCAAAATATAATGGACTTTATAAAGAAATAAAAATAGATTAGAAGCCTTTTTATATTTTAGAGGGGTATGAAGGTAGGAATCAGTCAATGATAGTGAGATTTAAGTGGGGAAACGAAGTATTAGAGAATAGATATTGGAAAAAAAAGAAGTGTAGGCTATGCAATTTAAAAGTAAAGATTTTAGAACACTTATTAGGAGAATTTACAGAATTGCGAAGACAAAATTTCTCTATTAAGAAAATGTTATCAGAGATACATATAGGTACAAAATGGATGAAAAGTGTATTAAAGACGAGAAATGACAAAGAAAAGCGTAAATAGTCGTTAAGAATTCTATATTAATTTATTTTTAGTTAATTTATTTTTTAATTAAGCTATCCCAGCTAGCCAGGTCTGTTAAAATCACATATCGTGAAAGCTTTACAGCAAGGATTGTTTCAATTTTGACAACAATTTTATGACAAGTAATTGTCTGTTGCTTTGTCTTCTAAAAGTTTCGAGCAAATTTACAGCAAAAGTTTTCATCACACGATACTGCAAATAACAGAGAAAGACTTGTACATAAATATTACGTAGAGAAATTACAAGATTTGCCCTGACACGTTAAAATGCAAAATTTAAGCAAATAACAGAGCAAACCTTGCTACACGACATGACAATAAATTTATGGCAGGAACAGGAAATCTTGTTAGGCACTGAATAACGGCAAATTAGTAGCAAGAACAAAATAAAACTTGCCGAGCACACTTTTGCAACAAAATTGCGACAAGGTGTGTCCGTAAACAGCTTAGTTTTTGCTGGCAAGGCTTGTCGCAAATAGTATGACGTACATTTTATGCAAATAACAGGGTTGCATTATCGGATTTTAAACTTTATTTCTGGGTGACTTTATTATCTATCTCGAGATGGCGCATTTCTCGTAAAAAAGATTACCTACTGAATTAATAAAAGGAGCTCGTCGAGATTGTCGAGAACAGAGAATCAAGTACGATTGCACCATTCACATATGATATTAGACTAATCAGTCCAATATTTCATTTTTGTTGATCTTAATTTCGACAAGATTTGTCCTGTTCTTGCCACAAATTTGCTATCATATTGTGCATGGCAAGGTTTGCCTTGTTTTTGCTACAAATTTGCTATCATGCTGTGTACAGCAAGGTTTGCCTTGTTCTTGTTTCAAATTTGTTGTTATGCTTTACTAGAAAATTTTACCCTGTTATTTGCATAAAATATGCGTCATACTATTTACAACAAGCCTTGCCAGCAAAAGCTAAGCTTAATGCGGACACACCTTGTCGTAATTTTGCTGCAAAGGTTTGCTCGAGTTTGCGGCAAACTTCGCGCAAAGTTTGCGTTATTTTGCTAACTGGGTATGTAACCTCCTTTGAAAGGTCGAAAGATATAAGAAATAAATGAGTTGTTTAAATATTAAGATGTACAAATAAGTTTCCGTCGTTTGACAAAAGTTGGTGCCACCAGTACGTTATGGTTTAAATTGTCAGATGTAAAACGCCATTATCGTAAGATTGGACATCTGTCAATAACATAACCTTGAAATATTAGTGAATTTTTATCAGTATAATATATTCTTTTGTGTGCGAAAATGTCGAGTTTTGAGCCGAATAAGCGTCATTTGCGGGAACTCTTCTTCAATTTGAAGAAATCTGCAGCTGAGGCGCATCGATTGCTTGTAAAAGCATATGGTGAGGCTGCCTTAAGTGAGAGAAGTTATCGTGAGTGGTCTCAAAAGTTTAAGAACGGTGAATTTGACATCGAAGACAAAGAACGTAGCGGAAGGTCGAAAGTGTACGAAGACGCGGAATTAGAAACATTATTGGGAAAAATGGAAAAAAGTAGTGGCAAGCGATGGACAATACTTCGAATAAAACATAAGGTTCAGTTCTTTCACAATAAATGCCCAATTTTTGATAAAAAACTTATTTGTACACCTAATATATGCAATAGTAATTTTATGCAGGGTATAATAACAAATAAATATATAACAGTTGGCACGCGCGAAGCGCGCGCTTGATCTAGTTTACAATAAAAAAGGCCATGTAGACGCGAGAAGAGCGCGTTTGATCGCGCCGTATTATTGCCGCTTTTCCGCGATGCTGATTGATTTTCTCACTTGACTCATTTCGTGTTGCGAGAGTTATAATTTGACAGTTTAGCTAATACAGGCGCGCGCTGAGTGCAAGTCCTTTTTTAAAAAATGCATGTAACATTATAATACTTGCATATATCGAAGTTTATTGTTGCCTCTTTTCCACCGTGTCCATTGGTTCTCTCGCTGCTTTTACTTCGTGTTGCAAGAGTAGCTGTCATTGTGAATGAATTTTGACAGCTGTCAAATTTGTACAGATATTATCTATACAATTATCGTTGTAATTTACTTTTAAAAAGTAAAATGGATGGTTGGCCGGGGTCCACCCATAACATAGGTACACCAAAAAAAGTTGCTTGTTTGCTAGACTACACCACCATACCTATGTTTTTGGAGTCGCTAAATCCGGATCCGTTGTCCGTTTTACCCTGTCACGTCAGATTTCGTCTCTAACCTAAAAAAAATATCTCCAAATTTCTAAAATGACTCTTTTCAAGTTAAGAAATAAAGTGTGACTACCATATCTATATGCCGCTGAATCCGAATCCGAATCTGCTAAATGCCATCACATCACTATTCACCCCTAATCTTAAAAAATGCCTAAAAATTCTTTTACGATTGATTTTCTTTCGCAACTTTAGCTTCTTTGAGTAATAGGTTTATTCCAAATAAACAAAAATTAATAGGATATCCTACCTTCAAGTTTCACTCTTCTTTACTAAATTTTGAAATATCTCTCAACAGTAATATAAAACGGGTATTAGAAAAAACTAAATATTCAGAACTTAACTGGCAAATCTGTGAGAAACTTAAAATTTTGAACATGATATTAGGTCAGCAAACAGGCTTTACAAATTTTCCTTGCTTCTTATGTTTAGGGTATAGCCTAGGGTATACAGCAAAACTGTGACACTTATTATAAACAGAAAATATGACCAAAAAGAACTTCGTTTGAACTAGATTTAAAGAACATCATTGTTAATCCTTTAGTTAATCTAAAACAAGTATTGCTCCCATCTCTTCATATACAACTTGGTCTAATGAATCAGTTAGTCTAATGAAGCAGGCTCTCAAATGAAAAAGAAAATACTATAAATATTTAGAAAAACAATTCTCTGAAATATCGGATGCAAAACTAAAAGAAGGTATTATTGATAGACTACAAATTCGAAAAATGTTAAAAGAATTATAAGATGTTTGGTCCCCATACAATTTTGCAAAAAATCTTACCAGTATTTATCAAATAAAATACAATATTTATAAATTATTCTATTTAATACAAGAAAATATACATGCGTGTTTAATATGTGAAATGTGTTCACGTTTTTATAAATTTGCAAAAAAATTGTATGGGGATCAAATATCTCCTTCCTATTACTAATAGATGCTTTATTGAAGCCTCATGCCTGCGCGAGAACAACCGATCCGTCTATCACTGTTGCTATATTTATACGTTGGTGTCGTGTGCAAGATGTACGATCAAAGATCTCCTTCCTATTACTAATGGATATTTTATTGAAGCCTCACGTGATGCGCTTGCGCGAAAACAACCGGTCCCTCTATCAACACTGATATTAAAGTTGTCCGTGTCATATGCATAATGTATATATACATCCGTATAAATGTATTTTCAAACTTTAAATTAAATTAAATTATATACTTATATACTTATATTATCTTTATTATCAGAGCGTGCTACGTGCATATAGTGTGAATAATATAATTATGCAAATAGTTATTGCAGTTTATGTTTTATGTTTTATATTTTTCTCTTGATATTATATATTTCGTTATGTTGTATTTGCAGTTTAAATGTTAAAAAATATTTTGCTTCATATTAATTTATATTCGCATTTGTAAGAATGAAAATGTACGTAGGCACATAAGTATATATATGCTACTTTTGTTATATATATGCATTTATGCTTTATATCGTGTAATACGTTGCGTATTATATAATTAAGATTAATCCATTTTTATGTTTTAATATAAAAATATACGCAGAAGAGGCAGTTATTGAGTGTGACGCGACTAAAGAAATAACGTAACACTACTTCTAGCGCGGCACCTATAGCGCGAGATTACTATTTCGTTTTGCTAATAATTGAGAATGATGGAACCCATATGTTATTATATATGGGTGGATTCGGCTTTTAATGCTCTTTAATTTTTGTCCTAACAAAATTTTTAAAATATTGAAAAAAGGGGTGGGGGTGGGATAAATTAAAAAATTTAAATTTTTAAAAATATATAAATATACTATTGTAAAGAGTATAAAATGCCATAAAACTTTCGTATAGAACATTTTTTCATGAACCTTATTGTTTGGGAATTTATTTTAAGAGAATAGAATCTTATGTTAAATTAGTAGAAATGGACTGTATTAATTCGAGTCTGTTATTAAGATAGCTGATTAAAAATATAAGGCAGTTCTGGCGAAAGAAAACTACGTGAATTTCGGGTAAATAAAATAATGTTTTATTTAATAAACAATATAAATTAGTAATTTTTTTTAAAAAACGGAAAGAATAAATTAAAGGTTGATTTTTCATTACTAATTATAGTTTTGCAAGCTAAATCAAGGAATTAAAAAAGAAGATTTCTGTTAATTATAGAGAATTTTACAATTATAAAGAATATTCATCGTATTCTGTAAATTAAATAAGTTAGTAAAATTCTGGTTGTTGCGTATTCTAATTATTGAAAAGAACACAACCACATTTGACGTTTGTTTTGCACGCGGTCGAACTTTCAATAATAAAGAAATATTATAGCGTCTGTCGCCGTTTTGCAAGCGTTCATAACGCTAACCGTATCTAACTGAATGTTATACGAAAATGGCGTCTGTCGCCGCTGTACGCATATGATTATGGCGTCTGTCGCCAAGGAATGCATACGGCAGATCGGAATAGGAAAAAATAGGTTTAATACCTGTTGTTCCGTAAAGACATGAAGGGGAAATGACGTCTTTGATTATCAAAGGCGGCACCCGAAAAGATCTATCTCCTGCGCTTCGCAAGGCCTCAAATGTCCCGTACGGCTGCTTCAACGGTACAGGGTCGTGTAATTTTTAGTACATTCAAAGGATGTGAGAGAGAAGAGCGTTCTTGCGTGGTCTCTCGTTCAGTCGGGAAGATGAATTGTCCGAAGGAATATCCACAACAGTAGGCAATAAGATTTTACCGTCAGGAGAAATAAATTCCGGAATTCTGTTTAAGTTCACTAAATCCGTAAAGCAAACGTAATGATTTTATCACACGACGTCCACTCTTTATGCCGGTCAGCGAGAAAATCAATAAATAATAAAGGAATCACGCTACGCTTCGTCGCCTACGCTGATTTAAAGAACTCGCGACAAAAGCGTTTTTAAATAACGACTTCTTTTTTTTTAGGTGAGCGATCTCCCCCTTCCCGGCCCCGATGCCAGCTGGAAATTCTTCGCGATCCGCGATTCTCTTTAAATCCGAACACTTATATTTTCAAAGATATTCGCAAAAAACGAAAAAATGCGTTATTTTCGAGGGGTGGTTTCAACCCCTAAACGTCGAGATACGCAGATAAAAAAAATATGGGTCTAATATTTTTTTATGTTTTACAACATATCCAAAGCTCATTAAAATCGGTGAGGGACAGTTCTGTCTGTTCCCTTGTAAGTGCAGTCAATCGTAAATAGGGGGCAGGGGGAGTGTGGGTGGACCTCGCTACGCGTAGAAAGTCGCAAACTCATGTGGTACATTACAAAGCAGATAATTCTTCACGGTGGCTACACACACACACACACACACACACACACACACACACACACACACACACACACACACACACACACACCACACACACACACCACACACACACGCGCGCGCGCGCACGCATGCACGCACGCACGCACGCACGCACACACACACACACAAAACACGCGCGCGCGCGCGCACGCAGGTGGGTGCATGGGGGGCTTTGCCCTCCCTTTCCGCATTACTCCGTCGGTAGGAGTGCTTTGGAAAGTCGCAAACCCACGTGATTTGTTACTATGTCCGTTTTGCACTGTGTCTGTTTGTTACTGTGTCCGTTTGACTTCAGTCTGTTGTGTCTATTTTGATCTGTGCGCTATCGGGATGTGCGCTACCGGGATGTGCGCTATCGGGTTGTGCGCTATCGGGATGTGCTCGATCGTGATGTGTGCTATCGGGAATTTATTAAATCTTTATGTGTGCTATCGGGATGTGCGCTATCGGGAAAATGTGCTTTTTACTTCGTGCGCTATTGGGCTAATATGCCTTCTTTACTGTGTGATATCGGGACGTGTGCTATCGAGACGTGCGCTATCGGGAATTTACTAAATCTTTATGTACGCTATCGGCATGTGTGCTATCGGAATGTGTGTTATCGGGAATTTACTAAATTTTTATGTGTAATATCGGGATGGGCACTATCAGGATAATGCGCTTTTTACTTCGTGCGCTATTGGGATAACATGCCTTTTTTACGAGAGCGTCCTAGATGCGCACAGTAACAAACGGACACAGACCAAACGGACACAGTGCGAAACGGACACAAACCAAATGCGCACAGACCAAATGCACACAGACCAAATGCGCACAGACCAAACGAACACAGTAACAAACGAACACAGTAACAAACGGACACAGACCAAATGCGCACAGACCAAACGGACACAGTAACAAACGGACACAGTAACAAACGGAGGCAGTAACAAACGGATACAGACCAAATGCGAGGGACCGAATGCGCACGAACTTACCACATAAGTTGCGACTTCTCAGGGCACCCCTACCGACGGGATGGGTGCTGGAGGGGGGAAGGGGCGAAGCCCTCCTTTCACCCCCCCCGTGTGTGTGTGTGTGTGTGTGTGTGTGTGTGTGTGTGTGTGTGTGTGTGTGTGTGTGTGTGTGTGTGTGTGCAAAGCATTCTCTGCACCACATGGGTTTGCGGCTGTCCGTTTCGCACGGTACGCATTTGATCCGTGCTCATTTGGTCCGTGCGCATTTGGTCTGTGTCCGTTTGTTACTGTGTCCGTTTGTTACTGTGTCCGTTTATTACTGTGTCCGTTTGGTCTGTGTCCGTTTCACTCAGCCTGCTGTGTCCGTTTATTATTGTGCGCATCTGGGACGCTCCCGTTTTTTCGGTCAAAGCTGCTACAATCGGCATTGCAAAAGCAACTCGTATGACGGTAAATCGTACGCTTCCGTCTGTAATTCTGTTAAGATTTGTGACGGATGTGGGCGATTTGTAAAATCGGGGCCTGAGCACAAATGTGACGCGACGTATTGTAAGTCGTGCTGTTCGCAGCAGTCGATAAATCATCATTGTTACATGCGTCCTCTTGGCCGCAAAACCGTAGTCGAAAATCCTGGTGAGAGTATGAGTACGGCTGAACGGCTGGAGGATACGCGTAATAAAGATAACGTTGAATGTGGGAACAATCGAGTCAAAGGTCGCGTCGCGTTTGTGTTTTACAATTTCGAAACACGTCAAGAGGTGCTTGAAATGAAAACACTTACCTTCATGTACCGACTTTTTGCATCGCGCAACAAGTCTGCGAAGCTTGCTCTGTGGTAGAGGAAGACGCGACGCGATGTCGATAGTGCGGGATACGTGAATTTGTGTTTTGAGATGATCCTGTGAAACAATTCGTCGATTTCGTAACTCGATCAACGAAATGTTTCAAAAAGATCATCTGTATTGCGCATAACGCGAAAGAATTTGACGCACAATTTATATTAAAACATTTAATAAAAAGGACAGAAATGACAAAAAAACCCGAGTTAATTTTGAACAGGACAAAAATAATTGCAATAACGATTGGGCAAATTTATAGACAGCGTAAATTACATGTCCATGCGCTTATCCTATTTACTCAAGGCTTTCGAGCTGAGGAATGCATCAGATAAAGGTGTATTTTCACATTTATTTAATACACGCAAGAACCAGACGTATGTCGGGACTTTACTCGACATTCGATATTTTTGTCCCGATCAAATAAAACTGGAAGAACACGAACAATTTTTAGCTTGGCACTCAAAGATGTCTAAGAAGATTACATCTTTGATTTCCAACGCGAAATTGTTCGCTACTATCGTAACGACGTAGTCATTCTCCATCGCGCCTGCATGGAATTTCGCAAAATCTTTTTGGAACTTGGCGACGTGTATCCCTTCGAGAAATGCACAACTATCGCATCCACGTGTATGAAAGTTTTCCGCAAAAACTTTTTACGCGAGAGTGAAATAGGCTTGATTCCGTCGAAGGGATACAGGAACGTGGATAAGCAATCGCTGAAAGCTCTGAGATGACTCGTGTGGATGGAACGCGAACTAGGACATCCGACCCTTCACGCGGGTCGAGGACGTGAACATCAAATCGCAGGCGCGGGAATTGACGGATACTACGAGACAGTGACTGTTAACGAGACGCGACGTTACATTTTACAATTTCACAGATGTTTTTGGCACGGATGTCCAACTTGCTTTCGTGTGAATCGCCATCGTTCGCTTTTATCCACGAATCCTGAAGACACCATCGATACGCGTTACGAACGAACTCTCGCGAGGACGTGGCGTCTTTAAAGATTAGGATACCATATGACTAAAAAATGGGAGTACGACTTTAATCGCGAGGTGCGAGAAAATCCAGAAACTGGAGCATTTTTAAAAAATCACGCGTTATTAAAACTCGCACCTCTTAATCCACGCGACGCATTTTGCGGCGGACGTACGGAGAACATCGCGACCCTTTATAAAGTTAAGGGTACAGAGAAAATGCGTTACGTTGACGTGTACTCTTTGTACCCTTATGTATCGAAAACCGGTGCTTTTTCGATTGGTCATCCGGATATTTATATCGGAGAAGAATGCAGCGGATTAATCGGGTCAGCACCGAATTTTAATTTCGATAACGTTGAGGGTCTTGTCCGCTATAGGGTGCTCCCTCGCTATCTGTATCATCCGGTATTGCGTGAACGGTAAATTAATATTTAGACTTTGTCGTAGCTGCTGCGAAACCTTCTCGTCAGTTCCGTGCACTCACGATTCCCTCTCCGATCGTGAATTTGAGGATATGTGGGTATTTTGCGAATTACGCAAGGCTGTCGAGAAAGGTTATATCGTGATGGAGGTGAACGAGATTTGGCAATACAAAGTCACGAAATACGATCGCGGTAACCGGCAGGGTGGCTTGTTTGCCGAACATATAAATTGTTTTTTACAACTAAAACAAGAAGTGAGCGGGTGGCCGAGTGAATGCCAGGACGACGACGAAGCTATAAGGAACGATACCTGCGTGAGTATGAGGAAACCGAGGGTATCGTTCTCGAAAAAACTAATATCGCTCAAAATCCTGGCCTTCGCTCGGTTGCAAAGCTATGTTTGAACTCTTTTTGGGGAAAATTCGGCCAGCGAGCTAATTTGCTTAAAACCGAGATCGTAAAAACATATCAGCATTTCGTGATTTTGCTCACGAGTCCGAAATAACCAGTATATTACCCGTCAACGACGAGATAATGTAAGTTTCGTGGCGGCTACGCGAGGAAGCGGTCGTATTCTCGCCAATAACAAACGTCGTTATCGCTGCCTATATGACGGCGCAGGCGAGGTTAGTATTGTACAGTTATTTAGAAAAATTAGAAAAAAGAATATTATACTGTGATACGGACTCGTGCATATATTTAAGTTCTGGTGATCCGAACGAGTACGAGCCACATACGGGTAACTTTTTAGGTGACATGACGGATGAACTCGAAAGCTATGGCAGCGGTAGCTACATCGGGTCGTTCATATCGAGAGGACCAAAATTTTATGCGTATGTGGTTTGTACGCCGAAAGGAAACACCCATGAGGTCTGTAAAGTGAATGGAATAACTTTGAATTACATAAATTCAAAGCTCCTAAACTTTCACAGTATAAAAAATTTAATATTGGGGGTAAAAGAAAAAGAAGAAGCGGTAAGAAATGGCGTGATAAAACTGCGTTTTAGTGCAATTCGGCGTACAGCGTTTTACGAAATCGTGACACGAAGTGAAAGAAAATCCTGTGCGCCGGTATTGGTAAAATGCAGATTTATCAACAAATGACATTCGTTCCCGTATGATTTTGTCGATTTGTAAATACGATTTCTTCTATCCCCTGTTTAGTTTTAAAATATACGTTTTCCGTGAATTTTCCGCCTATTAGTGTATAAGAAAACTTTTGTAAAATTTTGTAAAATTGTATGAGAAAACTTTTGTAAAATTTTGTAAAATCGTATAAATAGCGCAAATAAGTATCTTTTGTAAATTTTTGTAAAATTTTGTAATAAATTGTATAATAGTATAAATAAGTATTTTTTGTAAAGTGTGCAATTTAAGATTTTAATATTTTTGTATTATAAAAAGTTTTCATATATGTACTTTAAAATGTAAATTAGTTATAAAATAAAAAAAAAGTCAAAATTAAAATTTGTATTTCTTATTTTAAATAAAATTTTTATTTAAAAAATAGTTTTACTTGCAAATTGTTGGACTATTGTCTCTTAGGAACGGTCGGGAATGAACACTCGGATTGTTTTAAGCCTTAGTAAAACTCTTTATTTTATGTATCACAAACTGTATAGACACACGTATGCACACACCGCTACGCGATATCACGTTGCCACGCTGCTACTGCCGGCACGGTCGGTCCCCACGTGTACCCCGCGCCGCGCAGGCGCGCTACCGCACGCACAGCGCTACGGTTTCACAAAGAGGGGAGGAGGCCCGGCTCACGGACCTCTGCAAAGCCTCTCAACCGACACAAATAAAATAGAAAAAAGTTTCCGTACCTTTATATCCTGTTCCTTTTAACGATATCGCCAATCGCCTTGTTAGCCGCGATACCGCGACACGGATAAGCTTGTATACGTACGCGTGTAACGCGTTGCACCGTGGCCTGAATCAGCTAATTTCGTCGGCCACTGTGCCTTCGTTTCGGCTAGCACACGCGGGGGTACGCTGTCACGAGCGCGCCACAACCGCCGCCCTCCGCGTTGATGAGATTATCTCTAACTTTTTTAAAATTTAATTTATGTATTTCAAAAAGGAGAGAATTGTTGCGCCTTGCGGTACAACAAAATATTTTTGCCGTACCTTGCGGTGCGACAAAAGATCTTTCGGGATTCGTTGCTGCCCAAGGAGTAGGAACTCGCGGAAAGAGGCGGCTTTTGTAGGCAGGGTCCTCAAATCACTCACTCACTGATTCTAAGTTAAATTGATATAAAAGATTTATTTCTCTGTTGTTGTACACTGGTTGCGGTCGGCGAAGGTGCCGCGTCGTGTTACACTAGATTAGATACGGTGCGTGACTCGGAGTTAACGCGTCGTCTCGTTGCTCGCTCGAGATTTGCTAGCGGCTAAGTTCCGAACTCTTAATTCACTCATGCCGGCCGTACGTATCGGCTTGATTTCTAATCACTGATCCCGCTGGCCGCTGTTCGGCAGCAGCTTAAATAGTGTCGCGGATTTAATTATTAGTGGGGGCATCGGGCCCTCCGCATGACCATATATGGTCATTCCCGCGCGCCGGATGCGCGCGGGAAATATTTGCGAGTTTAGCAACAATTGCCAAAATGCAGGTATGCATTTCCGGTGGCATGATTGTTGTTAAGCTGGCTTCGCTACTTCTTTAAGGTGGCTGGTGCGTTGCCCAGTGCGATGACCGGCCGGCAGCGCACGAGGCATGTGTCACCTGACACCTTGTGATAGCGAGCCTTCCTCGGCGAGCTATCTTATAATTTTAATATTTTATTTCCTTTATTTTATAATATGAATTTATTGGTTGTGAGTGTTTCGCTCACAACAGAATTATTAACGTTACTTTGTATATTTCTTTTAAAGTCACGCGAGAAAATCAATTTGGTCATTACGCGAAATGGACGTGCGCTGGAATCATCCTTGGACATCGATCGTTTGCGGTCCTACTGGTTGTGGGAAAACGATCTTTGTAAAAACTTTTCTCCGGTATTTGTCGCACATATCTGACGTGCGTTTCGAAAGAATTTTATTTTATTAAGCGGAGTGGCAAGAGGCTTATTGACAATTACAATACAACGCAAGTGTAAAAGAAGAGAACGCACTAAACAACGTTGCAGCAAGGAAAAAAAAAATCAAATTTCGCGAGGGATTACCACGTCCGGAAGATTACTCGAACGATTCGTTTATCCCGAAACTGGTCATAACGACCAGTATCGACGACCTTATGAGAGAATCATCCTCGAGCGACGCCATCGTAGATCTTTTTACCAAGGGCAGTCATCACAAAAATCTCAGCGTCATTCTCATCTTGCAAAACCTTTTCCATCAGAGACGCGGACAACATAACATATCTCTCAACGCTAATTACACCGTAGTTTTCAAAAATCCTCGCAATCGCGCGCAAATTCGACATTTAGCACAACAGGTTTATCCCGACAACCCAAAGTTTGTTGAAGAGGCATACTACGATGCCACGTCGAAACCATACGGTTATTTGCTGTTCAACTTGAAACAATCGACTCCTGACGAATTCCGATTCCGGACGTGTATCTTTCCCAACGATACGCGACATTACGTCTACGTGTCGCGTAGATCGTTTTCCAATGGAAGCGTATAAAAACGATGCTGCGACTCAATCGTGTAATTCGTACGCGATGAAAGAGAAGCGTAACGTTTGTACAGATAGCGCGGTGAAAATTGCCAGACGTTCGATCGGTAAGAGAAATGTTTGTCTTCTCAAAGCAGTGTGTCATCTGAACAAAAACCAACGGGTAGCTTTTTTTTGAACCGCTGACGAAAAATTTATTCGCTGTATCCGTGAATGTGTTCTTAATACTCTCAACGGTCGCACTCGATTCTCGTGAAGAAGATTGGCTGTCCAAATATAAAACGACCCTACGTCGTATCGCAAGAAAACGTGATAACTGGAAGTCTAAAAGAAAACTATTGTTACAACGAGGAGGATTTTTACCCTATATTATCGGTCCCATATTGACAGCTTTATTATCTCACTTTATTGGAGGGTAAAATCGCAGGACGATGGAAAGAGCCAAAAAAATGGTCTTGATTTCTACGAAAAATCTCGAGAGAATGCAACGACAACAGCAGCAGCAGCAACAGCAACTGACGGTCTCTGCGGAACCAATGGAGAACTCGATGTCGCAAAGTTCAAAAAACATCGTCGGAGATAATAATTCTGTACAAACACCTGGAACTCCGTTGACTCGGCTCGATGCGGAGATGAATCGCGTGCAATTCACCATGGCCACGCAGCAAAAATGAAAGCTGGAAAATGTACAAGGAGGCACTTTGGCGGTATCTTCATCTTATCGAGTAGCGCATAAGCGACAAGCCGTTCGGAGTGCGGACGAAACCACTAGCAACGATACGCGAGCTGAAGAAGGAGACGAGGGTAACGACAACGACGACGCCAATGACTACGACGACGATTCAACGATCGTTTTTCACGAAACTTCGCGAATTTCCGACAAACACCCACAGTCTAGTGACATAGATACTGTAAACGAAAAAACCCAAAAAGTAGTTCGTAATATTCATGTGATAAAAAGCATCGAAAAAATAGTGGAAACGGTCCCGAAAACTTATCGCGCACAAGCTCGTATGCTGATGCAACATTTGCAAGACAAAGCGGTACTCGACAGATTAAATTGGGACGAGAAGGGTGTCGTGACTATAGACGGCAACGTCGTGAAAGATTCGGATATCGCAGATTTGATAAACGACGCAATGCGTGAGAGAAAAACCGTGAAAGCAACGGGAAGAGCTCAGTTCGCACAATTACTGCGTAGCTTAAATATTCGCCCGGCACTAGTGGGAAATAAAGAATTATTAAAAGCAGCCTTCGGTTCTTCTTCTTCTTCAATAAACGAGAAACCACAGTCTTTCGCGAGTTCCACACCAAATATAACACGTTCGCCTCCGAAACGACACTTACTCGATTACAGCACAGTGAAGAAACAATAATGTCGGAACTTGAAAAAATCTACTATCCGATGCATTGCGCGGATTATTCGGCTGTGGATAATCTAACACATGCTGTTAAACCAAATTTTTCGCGTGACGAAGTCACGCGCTGGCTCGAATCGCAAGACGCGTACACGCTACACAGACCTTTACGGCAAAAGTTTCCACGTCTGCATTACAACGTAACAAATATTGACGACATGTGGCAAGCTGATTTGATCGAACTACGGAATCTCAAAGGTTACAATGACGAATATTCTTATCTACTCGATTATCGATGTGCTCAGTAAATTCATCTGGATTGAACCAATAAGCGACAAAACGAGCAATACTGTAATAAAAGCTTTTCAACGTGTATTCTCGAGAAGCGAAGGACGCTCATATACCTGCAAACGGACAAAGGTAAAGAATTTGTCGCGCAAACAGTGCAAAAGTTTTTGAAAGAAAACGATATCCGTTTTCGAGTAACGCGTAATCCCGACATCAAGACCGCGATCGTTGAATGTTTCAATAGGACGTTGAAGGAGAGAATATGGCGTTACTTTATGCATAAAAATACGTGACGCTACATTGACGTTTTGCAAGATATCGTTCGCGCGTACAACCATACCCGTCACTCAAAATGCAACCATACCCGTCCACCAAAATGCAACCGGTGACCGTGACGAGAGAAAATGCGCGAATCGTGCGTGAAAATATATCCCATCGATGGAACGATAAGAATCAAAGACGTAAAGCTAAATATCGCGTTGGTGATCTCGTACGTATCAGTAGAACGAAAGCTACCTTCAAGAAAGGATACGAGGCAGGTTGGAGCGAGGAGATATTTCGAATTCATCGCGTTCTCGAGTGGCGAAAACCTCGCGTGTACGAACTGAGTGATTTAGCGGATGAGGTCATAGACGGTATTTTTTACGAACAGAAATTAGCACGAGTCGAAAAAAATTTGCGGACAGAAAAGTTTATTGATCGAGTAATAAAAAGTAAAGGTCGCGGTGAAAATAAACAAGTGTTGGTTCACTGGCGTGATTATCCCAGTAAGTTCGACAGTTGGATTCCCGCTTCGAATTTAGTCTCAAAGTCTCAAAAATGTAGAAATTAAATTTCAGTGGAGCGCGTTTTAGATAAACAATTGATATTACTCGAAAAGTTGTTAATATTTTTTTATGAAATTTGGCACACTTTTTTATTGTCATAAAACCTATCTTTTCCTATAATTTCGAATGTTTCAGTTCATTTATAAGAAAGTTATCAACAATTTAAGAAACGGCCTTTTTTCATGGTTTTTTCTACTTTACAACCAAACTAATTGACCGATCTTAACAAACCAAATTTATTATTGTAGATTACTTAATACCTACAATTTTTATTTGAAACTTTTCGATTTCGTTTTTAGTTTACGAGTCGCAAGCAAAAAACTACTTTTTCCTCACTTCAACTCGTAATTTTGTAATAATCCCCAACTTTTTGCGAGTGGCAAACGTGCCTATCTTAATCTATGCACATTAATTGTGCTTTACGCACCGTCAAACCTGAGTCTCTAATTTTTTTTACAAAAAAAGTCTAATTCTACTAGACTATAGAAGTAAAAGTCGAAGTTGCGTCATCAGTCGAAGAGAAAGAAAATTATCTTTTCGAAACGACGACGGACAAGGACAAAACCAACGACATACAAACATCACCCATTCTTACAAGTCGCGAGCTATCACCATCTCACGAAAACGATAGCTCGGCTAAAGAGAACACTGAAATTGCGCAAACGTTTCCACTTTCCCGGTCGTCGTCTTCGTATGAATTCACTGGAAATTTTACGTGCGTTGCGACAACTGAATGCCAAGTATGTCGGTGTCTATCCTGCAGATGGACTACCGACGGTGTGAACGAGATCGACAGCAATCGTCGCTAACACAGACGATCACAATCAACATGGCAAACACTGGGTTGCGTTTTACGTCGATGAACGCGGTACAGAAATATATTTCGATAGCTACGGATTACCACCCTTGGATTCCAGATTCCTCCTACGACTGCAAGAAAATTCAGTGCTATACTGATGGAACACCATGCCTTTACAAGGATTACTCTCTCAAACTTGTGGACAATACTGCTGTTTTTCTATATTTTATGTCTCGCGGTTATAATTTTAATCGATTTCTCAATTTATTTTCTTCCAATTGTGAACACAACGACCGAATAGTAGAAATATTTAGTAAAATTTTTACGCGTAAAGAAATAAGAAAGTGTGTAAAACCGTACTGCCCTTACGAAAAAAACACTAAAAATAACACTTAAAAAAATACTCAAGTTGAGTATTATTTGGGACAAGGGGTAAGCACTCAATTCAGTGTAAACATTCAACTTTAGTGTTCGCTTTTTAATTTACTTTTAGACTGTTATTACTCTCAACTTAAATGTTCGCCATCTAATTAAGTGTTAATTTTAATGTTAATCCTAAATTTAAGAATAACACTGAAATTAACACTCAATTAGATGGTAAACATCCAAGTTGAAAGTAATACTCAAATTAATACTCAAAGCCAGCTGAACACTCTAGTTGAATGTTTATTTTAGATATTCGTTTTATGTCCATTTCTACCAATGCAGATTAATTTTAATCTCGGTTAAACTTGCTTTTTTTGCTTTTGTTTTTATTTAATATTTTCTAATCCAATGTTTGAGAGTGCACACTCAATATTAAGTGTATACTTTCAACCGATAGATGTTGAGGGTACATCCCCAACGTTTCAGTGTTCACACTTTATGTTGGAAGTATACACTCATTTATTGTGTGTCATATCCAAATGTTGAGAGTATACTTTTAAATATTCAATATTTAAATTCAAACTTTGATATGAACACTCAATCATTGGGTGTACATACTCAATGTTCGAGTATAAACACTCAATCTTTAGTGTAAATACTCAAGATGAGCGTATACATCTAAATTTGGGAGCAAACTCCCAAAATCGAGTATTAACACTTAATTTTGAGCGTAAACTCTTAAAATTAGAGTGTTTTTTCCGTAAAGGTGCCATATGCAATTTCGTATTCCTAGAAAGTAAGGTAAACAAATAAATATTTTTATTTGTAATTTTAAGCAACGTCTATTTCTTTTTTGCCCTCTTCCATAATATGTAGTTATTATTATTATTTAATATAAGAGTCAAAACATACTCGTCATTCCTGCTTTCAGCTTAAGTATCATAAGAAAATACCAAAAAGATCTTACTTACAAAGCATCTTTGTCCTGTAAGTCTGTTATCTCCGTTCTACAAAAACCTTGTACCTGACTCACTCCCCCACTGAGCAAGACGCTCGGATTTAAGATCTGACATTTCGTTCTTCCTCACGACAACTTCATCATTTTCCCCGGCAAGACTTTAGTCCTAAAATATTCTCCCACTCTCTATTCAAAATCTTACTAAATCTTACTAAATCTTACTAAAGTAGTATGTACATGCCAGTCAATCAAGACTTTGGGCAGCTATGGGGTGCCAATCAAATCGCACCGTTAAACAGGGGACCCTAGTTCCTAAATGTCCTCCCACTCTCTATTCAAAATCTAGTAGTATGCTCAGGGTAACCAATTAAGATCCTGGGCAGTTATGGGGTGCCAATCAAAAACGCTTCCTTAAATTTTTCTCCCTCCAGTGACGTCATTCCGTCTAGACTCTCCCACCCGGGACCAGACGGGGGGGAGAAGGGGTTTGTTTTGACGCCAGAGAGTGGAGGTTTGTTTTGACGCCCCATAGCGTCCCATATACTACTGATTAGCGAATTAAAAATAATTAATATAATCGGTAAAACAGCTTTAGCATCCTCTTAAGAAAATGCTGACGATAGGTTTGTTTTACCAATTAAACACATTTTTTTCAAACAAAGTAATATTTTTATTAATTATACAAAATTAGAAATATTTTTCCAATAACGCAGGGTGCAGTCAACAATTTCATTTAAAAAAAAACAAAATTAGAAAATTACAGTTTTGCTATTGACTCCTGCGGTCGACTTGTGACAATATTTCCTGTATATGAAACTTAGACATTATTCGTATAAAACAAACATACACCTCCATCGGAATTACATAAAAGAAATTTACTTTTGTACTTTTAAAAATAATCCTTTAAAAACTTTAGTATAAAAAAAAATTTTGTCTAAAAATTTATGCATATGTAGTTGTTTGTAAAATAGATATTTATTACTACATCGCACCGTACGATATTGCACGCACATAGATTCATTTAATCGGCAAATCTAACGTCGTCAGGATGCTCTTAAATAGCCACGCAATAATTGGATATAGAACAGTGTCAGGAGGTCAACAGTATTAATGTGATTCACTCTACAAGAACTTATTTTCATTAACCATATAAGTAATTAAGTAGTTTACATATAACAAATTCTTAAATTCTCACCAAAATATCATTAAATTATCGTAAGATTTATTTTTAATAGAACGAGGGGAGGAGGAACATTAATATTATATTTGTTAATATTAATTTTTTTCAAATCATATAAAATAATTTCGAAATGGACAAATCTGAAATTACAATATCTAGTTCAGTCTTTGTCATTATTATTATTATATTCAATAATTGTAAAATATATTTCGTCTTTAATATACGCTTTAGTGAAAAATAAATTCTTTATAGTTTGGACAACTATAAATATGTTCAATTTATTTGTGGAGCTATAAGATGGACGATTATTTTAGAGAATACTTAATATAATACTAACTGTCTATTATGATTTGTAATAAGTTCAATTGTATCTCTATATTTACAATCTGTCGTTGAAAAAAATTATCTTTGGTTGCTTCATTGAAAAAATACATTTGATTCATTCTATACTATTGGCTTGTGTTTTGACTATTTTTGTTACGATTGCGCAGTAACGACGCATCCGAAAGAGAGTAAGTTTCGGGCTCAAATACGGGTGGATATTCTAAACCAGAATAATCGGGTGGCGGAGATGTTGGCGGTGGTATGTACGGTAACGTTGGAGGTGCCAGGTTCCTTCCGGAATTAAGAATCTCCTTATGACTCGATGAATATCCGTCGTACTGAAAAAAAATCAGTTAAATTATTTTGCTATTTTTACTATTAATTAATCATTAATGTAAATTTAAAATATTGAAGAACTTTTCTAAGAAAAGATAACGTTATCAAATCATCATATCTTCATCAAATGCACGTGCTTATTAAGAAATGAATTGTATCAGGACATATTTGTTTTAACCTTTAGAGGTCCGGGGTGGCTCATATATAAGCCACTAAGATAAATATATAGACTAAAATTTTGAGCTCATTTTTATCGGTAAAATTACTATAAATAAAAGTACTATAAATGTAACGATAAATGTGACCATATTCTGAACGCATTTTTATTGATACTTTTAAACGGACTGTCAAGCATTAAAGTGCGATTTTATAGTAAAAATACAATTCTGAATACTACTTTTATATCATTTTTAATAAATGGCACATTTATATCATTTTTAATAAATGTATTTCTAAATGTGCCCATGTTCACATTTATCTAATATAAAAGTTATTTAATATAATATAATAAAGGAAAAAGTGGAAATATGGTCACTGCAGATAATATAGCTACTCATATTATCTCTATTATTAGCTGACAAATTCTAGTAATTATTTATGGTATCATTTGTTTAGTGCCGTTATATCGTGACGTTTATATAACAAAATACAACAATCGACATTTGTTATAAGGCATTTTTATTTTCGACTATTTCGAAACTTTTTTAAGGTACATTTTAATTAATATTTAATTACACATACTTTCTCGTTCTTTTTAAACTTAAACGCATTATCACTCAAATGTATGTACACTTGAGTACTTTCTTGTTATTTAACTCTTTACTTGATTGTACATATTTCGAGTTATACAAAATTAAACAATGATATAGAATTTTGCTAATATAGCCATCTAATATGATCACTTTTAAAATTTTTATTTATCGAAAAAATTCCTGAATAAATCAATTGTCACTAAATGTACGTATTATGCAACATTTTTTTCTTCTATGATTATGCAACAAAATAGTTTGAGTGCGTTCCACTTAACGCTTACAACGCTCGCAAGCATTATCCTCGTTTAATATTTAATGAACGACAAAGATGAAATAATTCCGCGGTTGTTGCGAGCGTCACAACCTTAATTAATCTTTTTATTTAAGTTCAGTTAATAATAAATAACAATCACCTGTCTTCACCTAACCACTTATTTTATATTATTTTCTAACAAAATACTGTGATTTTTTAAAATAAAACCAATTTTTTACTGTAGCTTTTTATTTCTGTGGTGGCCATATTACCGTTTCTGGTTTTTATAAATAAATTGTCAATAATTCCATAACTTGAAATCTAAAATCTAATAAACAACACTTTGATAAATATAATCGTTAAATTTTAATTAAAATATTAATTAATAACAAAATTATTAGATAAAATATAAATGGGTGGCTATATTACCACCATCTCTTCTACAATTTTAATAAATTTAACCTTTAGCCTACACACTTCGAAAAAATTACGTAGTCTACACAGGGGGTATGCCAAACCCCAGTCACTTCAAATTGTTGCTCTAAACCCACACTAGATCGTTTTGGAAACAATTCTAAGTAAACTTTGAAGCTTTAAAAACAATATCTATAGGTTTCATAAAATTTTTTTAAATTTTAACATACATCAAAAAATTCTTGAAGCAAAGATTAGACAAAAACTGACGTTCTTTAGTAAAAAATTATACGATTTTTAATTTTCAATATTTTCAATAAATCTTATGCGATTATTCCCTAGAAATGTAACACTAAAAATAAAAAATAAATGCTATGGTGGGCGTTGCAATAGAATTGTGACGATACGTCACTGAGTCCCGGGGCCGACCATCCGTCCCACTACACGGGACTCGGCGTCTACGGACGCCCCTCCCGAAAGTCTAGTATCCCCGTCGGGAACCGATCCCACCACGCTGCTGGGAGCGCGTGGGGATCGCCCCGACGAGTATAAAAGCCGAGCTCGATCCGGATCGAGCACCAGTCCCGTCCTGTCGACTGAGTAGGTCTCCGGACCACTCCGACGCCCGGTTCTCGCCGGCATTCGACTATCCTTGTGTCCGCCGACGGAGCAGGCCACCTGGCCGTTCTGCCGCCCGGTTCTTGCCGGCATTCGGCTATCCTTGTATCCGCCGACGGAGCAGGCCACCTGGCCGTTCTGCCGCCCGGTTCTTGCCGGCATTCGGCCGTCCTTGTCATCTCCAACGGGGCAGGTTACCTGGCCGCCCTGCCCGCCGGTTATCGCCGGCGACCACGGGTCGCGACCGCGTTCTAAGGTGCTGCGCACTAGCGCGCTCCCGTCCGACTGACGTCACTAGGCTAAGCTGTACATTGCTGTATATACCCGCATAGACTAAGTAGTGCATAAGGTAGCATAAGAAATATGTAAATTAGGCTAAGGCTTCGAATAAAGACTTATTACTTTAACATCGGTGTGCGCAAGTTGGTTTCCCCCCTTCTCTCGAATCCTGGTACCCGGCGAGCCTGTCCGAGGCGTTCGGGAAAGGCGAACCGTCACAGAATAGAATAGAATAGAATAGAACTTTATTCGCCATAGCCCTTGCGGAATACAGCGGACTCCCGCTCCGCTTAAAGTCTTTCTTTTCTTTTCAAGATACTACAAAGTACTACGCTACGCATACATTTTTGAGAGAGAGAGAGAGAACACTCCTTCCATTCAACCTCACATTCATACAATCATACCAGGAACCTCCGCTTCTGTTGCTCTAACAATTATATTTCATCTTTCCATATTCATTTACTCATTCACTTATTCTCCTTCTCTCTCCCCTCCAATACTTCCCCCTTCCACTACAATCCTTCTTGTTCTCCTCGCTCAAATTATCCATTCTCCCCATCTCCTCCCACCCCTAAAATTTCCACTGTCATTTCCTGCCATTCATTTTCCATCCCTTAATCTACATATTCCTCCAAAACGTGTTTCCATGTCTCTTCACTCCCCCCCACACAACCTACACCCAGCGAGAAACGATAATGAATTCAACATCAATTTGACGTCGAATCGACATCGAAATGATGATTTCGATGTCGAATCGATGTCGATTTGATGTACTATTTCTCACTGGGCAGCTTTTCCCGACCACGTCCGACCAATATCGCCCCCCCCCCCTCATTTCACTTCCCAATCTATACCTTGCCACTCTTAGCCACCTTCGCTTTCTTTCCAATTCTTCTTCAAATAATCCAAAGTACCCTCCCCTTTGACTCTTCCATACCACTCATTGTACTTCAAACTCCCTAATCTTCTCTCATCTCTCTTTTTTTTTGCTTATTCCTCCCTCTCCTTATCAATTCTTCTTCTCTAAATAAGCCCTCCTCCCTCAAATTCTCCACCTCATCCATTTCCCATCCTCTTTCTTATAAAATCTCCGCCTTTCCTCTTCCCACCCCGTCCTTGCTTTACCTTTTCTTGCTCTCCGCTTTAGTTCCTTCCAATATCTTCCAGCTAACAACTCCTCCTCCCCCTTCTTCTTTCTTTCATAACCCCATGCTCTCATTCCTGCCCTCCTCTTTAACCTATCTCTTTGTAATTCCTGACCTATCATGTACTCGGCATACTTCTCTCTACTCCCAACACCCAATATCTTTCTTGTAACCTTTCTACCTCTTCTCTTGCTTTCCACCCCCAAATTTCGATCCCATAGCTTACCACTGACCATATTAACTTATCAAATATCCAAGTTTTTCTACTCCAATCCTTTCCAAATCTCCTTTTACCTATCCCCCACACCTAAAATCATTGACTCTTTTTTTACTTTCTCTTCTATGTGCCCCTCCTGCCTTCCATTTGCCAACAAGGTGTATCCCAAATATTGAAATTTATTTATCTCCTCTATCGACTTTTCTTTCCATCCCCAACTCATCTTCTTCCTTCTTTCCCCTCCCCTTGTACACCTCATCACCATCGGTTTTTCCGTGTTTACTTCCAATCTCTTCCTATCCAAATAAATTTCTAATTTCCCCACCATCTTTTTCATCCCTTCTTCATCTTTTGCTAATAATGTCACATCACCTGCATATGCTAGAGAATACACTTTTCTCCCTCTCAACTCTATACCTCCCCACCCTCCCTTTTCTAATTCTTCATCCAAATCTGCCAGTAATAAAGTAAAAAGGCATGAACACAAAGGACACCCTTGTCTTACTCCCCTCTCCGTCCAAAACTTTCTCCCTTCCTCCTCACCTTTACTTACTGTTTTCCTTATCACCTCCCCATACCTCCTCACTAGACTCTCCCTTATCCCCCTCTCTCTCAAAGTTGATAATAGAACACCCCTGTCCACCGAGTCAAAGCCGTCTTCATATCTATGAAGAATAACACCAGTTTTTACCCTTTAATCAAATAATTCAAAACATAAATATTGTCTATTGTACTTCAGTCTTTCCTAAATCCTGCCTGACTCGGTGGTAAAATATTCTTTCCCTCTCTCTTTTCTCATCCTCTCTAATGGGCGTTGCAATAACTATATTTATTTAAAAATGAAGAGTTTACAGATGAAGATTTTATAGACAAATAAAAATGATGAAATGTAATAAAAATTCGCATTTATTTCAGTAGATATTATTTACAAACCATTTTGTATGTTAAGTTATAAAACAAAAGGTATAAAAATAATCAAGTAAAGCGTAATTTATTGTTTAAATCATTTTTGTCAATCTGTGCAAGCACAATCAATGCATAAGGCCGCGTGGTGATTGTCACATATGTGACGTTGGCAACATTATTCTTAAAAAATTTTTTTCACTTTTTCATACAATCTTAACACTATTCATAAGATGTAGTAACAAGAAAGAAATTAAAAAATAATAAAAAATAAATTGAAAAAACTACGTATCCTACACTGGAGATATGTCATACCCTAACTTTCGGAGCGTCTACTTCGATCGATTGCCAGAAGCAGACTGACGCCGTGCTGGTAATAGCAACCGTTTCAACATAAAGAGGCACGTCTTGACTACTAACAAATGGCATCATAAGTATCATTTTCATCGATTTACGTATCTAAAATGGTGCTTAAAAATGTGCTGAGGTATGTCATACCAGGTGTAGGCTAAAGATTAAACAGTGTTATATAAAATATTTTGTTTAAAAAAATAAAATAAAATAAAATAAACAAAAATAATCAAACAAATCAAACAAATAATAAAATAAAATATACTACGGTTTATTTTATTTTATTATTGTGTTCATCATATTATAATGGTATAGTTAATGGTTCTCGTTTCTCTTATCCGAATTAGAGACGTTTTGACGGGAGCGGTGCACTTGCACACGGTTCAAATGGATACGGTGCATTTGGACACGGTGCTTTTAGACACGATATCTTGCGCACGGTTCAAATGGCCACGGTGCATTTGCACACTGTGCATTTGGACACAAAAGAAATTTTATTAAAAATGTACACCAGTTATATGCACACGTAAAATTTGACCACCGGATATTTGCATACGAAAAAATGCCCACCGTTCACTTGGACACGTAAAAGTTGCACACCATTCATTTGCAGACCGCTCACTTGCACACCATTCACTTGCACACCGTTCATTTGCCCACTACTCACTTGCACACCAAGAAATGCGCACCGATCATTTGCACACGGAAAGATGCGCACTGATCATTTGCACACGAAAAGATGCACACTGATAATTTGCACACGGAAAAATGCGCCCTGATCATTTGCACACGGAAAGATGCACACCGATCATTTGCACATCGTTCATTTGGACACGGTGCTTTTGGACACCGTTTATTTGCACACCGCTCAGTTGCACATCGTTCAATTGCACACCGTTCAATCAAACGCATATTAAATATTCATACATTATGGCTGCGTTTGCAATGTGTACGTGAATTAACAACTTGGACGGGGTAGATGCGAAGACCCCCCTTACACCTACCCCTCCCTATGCGTGCGTGCGTGCGTGCGTGCGCGTGTGTGTGTGTGTGTAAAGCATTCACTGCACCACATGGGTTGGCGACTTAAATGGTGTGCAATTGAACGGTGTGCAATTGAACGGTGTGCAAATAAACGGTGTCCAAATGAACGGTGTGCAAATGATCGGTGTGCAAATGATCGGTGTGCAAATGATCGGTGTGCATCTTTCCGAGTGCAAATGATCAGTGCGCATCTTTCCGTGTGCAAATGAATAGTGTGCAACTTTTACGTGTCTAAATGAACGGTGGGCATTTTTTCGTGTGCAAATATTTGGTGGTCAAATTTTACGTGTGCATATAACTGGTGTACATTTTTTATAAAATTTCTTTTGTATCCAAATGCACAGTGTGCAAATGCACCGTGGCCATTTGAACCGTGTCCAAGTGAGTGCCACCCCGTTTTGACTACTTGACAAAAATATTAGAATGCAATAGATAAATAATAAACCCGGTTGCAAAGAGTGTTAGCCGACTCAGAAACCGATTAAAAGTGTTAATTCACGCGTTTAAATTTTTCGCTTTAATTTAAGTTTGTAGCACTGCCAAAAAATTTTTAATACTTGATTTAAAACATAACACATTGAAACGAAAACATGCTTATATAGGTTTTCGAGCTAATTACGACTTTTTATGTCAATCTGTATTTTCAATAACATTATTTTAACTAAATATACAAATATAAATTTTTATCTAAAATATTTCGAAGCTATTAAAATTTATTTAGTTCATCTTTTGTAAACACAATCTGTAATTTTTTTCATTATTATTAATAATAATTACACATATTGTGTTTTTACTTTTACAGAGACGAATTTTGTAACAATAAAAATGTTTTAAAAATAACAATATAAATATATTAGAATAAACTTGAAGTCAAAATATTATACTTTTAGAAAATATATATAGGTGTGTTTATGTATGTATGTAACAATATAATAATTCACAATATAAAAATTTAACCGATTTAAATTTTAATTTTATCAAATTAGTTGCTTTTTTTAAAATAAAAAATATATATAAGTACATGCAATTTTTTAAATATTTTAATACTCTTCTTTTATATCAGTTTTTCGATTAAGAAAAAGTTTTTTACGATTATTTTAATGAGATTTCTGAATTAAAACCTTTATTATTAATAATTATATTAAAGGAAACAGGATTTTACCGTAAAAGAGTCACCATGTTTTTACAATATTCGATATATACTTTTTAATTTTTAATTCATAAAAATGAATTCATAAAATGTAAATTAAAAATGCAACAATATTCATTGAGCAACGTAAAAAAACATGCAAAATTTCTTATATTAAAATTTTTATAAAGACTGAATTTATATTGTTTATAATAATTTATGTCATTAAATATATATATATAAAAGTCGCGATGTATGTATGTCCGTAACTCCTCAGACTGCTTCGTCATTTGTGGTCCAATCTTGACGCCACTGGTGTCAAAATTTAGCAAATTTTCCGGAGACTGCTACCATGGGGTCGAATTTTTCAAAAACAGATTGTTTCAAAAATGATGGACAAAAATATACGTTTTTTTGACTAAAGTTTGTATTCCAATGAACTCCTCCGTCATTTGTGGTCCGATCCTCTTGCAACTGGTCTCAAAATTTAGCATTTTTTCAGGAGATGGCGCCTATGAACTCGGTTTTTTTAAAAACAAGGTGTTTCAAAAATTATAGGCTTTAATATACGTATAAATGACTGAATTCTGTTTGCCCGCGAACTACTCCGTTCTTTTTGGTTCAATTCTCTTGCAATTGGTCTCAAAATTTTGTATTTTTTCCGGGGACGGCTACTATGGATTCAAATTTTTCAAATACAGGGTGTTTCAAAATTAATAGACCAAAATATATACGTATAAATAACTCAAGTCTGTTTGCCCGCGAACTACTCCGTTCTTTTTGGTACGAACCTCTTGCAACTGGTCTCAAAATTTACAATTTTTTCAGGGGACGGATACTAAGGGCTCAAATTTTTCAAAAACAGGGTGTTTAAAAAATGATTGGCAAAAATATACATATTTATGACTGAAGTCTGTATGCCCGCGAACTACTCCGACATTTGTGGACCAATCTTAATGCAAATTTGATGCATTTTTTCCGGGGATAGCTACTATGGATTCCGATTTTTAAAAAACAGGGTGTTTAAAAAATGATAGGCCAAAATATACGTATGAATGATTGAAGTCTGTATGCCCGCGAACCACTCCGTCATTTGTGATTCTAATGCAAGAGATCTTATTTTATTCCAAATTTTACGAGGATTGCTGTTATGGGTTTGTTCTTAGAAATACAGGGTTTTTCAAAAATTATTTATATATTAATAAGCGTTTGTCTGTATAACCGCGAACAACATTGTCATTTGTAGTTCGAATCTCTAATAAATGGTCTCATTTTATTCCAAATTTAACGAGTAAGGCTGCCATGGGATTGGATTTTCCATATACAAGGTGTTTCATTTAAAGACTTACATTTCTTAAAGTTACGCCATTTATTTATGAAACATCGTCCAGTATACAGAAAATCCAAACCCATGGCTGCCATCCTTAAAAAATTTAGAATAAAATAAGACCATTTGCAAGTGGTTTGGGCCACAAATAACGGTGTAGTTCGCGGTCATACAGATAAACGCATATCTGTTACTAATCTATATAAAGAAAATTTTCGAAACGACGTTTAAGTCAGAATGTCATTAAGAGGTCAACTAACAATTATCAGAAAAATGTTTTTAATTTATCTCAGCGAGTACAGAAAGAGTAAATGTAAAAGACGGGAATGTTTTATTAACGTTATTTTATGTCAACACGGATTAATCAACCCTTATATTTTATAAATCCAATAACATTATAACAATATTTCAAATATAGGTACCACCAAATTCTGAAAAACTGCAGTGTTTACTATGATTTTTCTAAAAGTTTAAGAAGAGGGAGGTAGCTTTTTACGGAGATATATTACAAATTACATAATTGTAATTGAGCAACAAAAAATTGTTAACAAAAGAAGTATTATGCGATTTTTTTGATAAAACGTATTTTTAACAAGTTCGTGAATAATATCAACTATAATCCTTCATATTTTAAAAATAAAAGGTATGCTCAATTCGAAATTTTTAAGTGATGAATGTTTGAAAACATGCAATCATTTACCACCAAAATCGTATCAAAACTCGATGTCCACGAAACAGGCGATTAATGCGGACGCTCTTTAACCCTCTGCCTACACACCTTATTTTTCTCCCGATTCCTACAAAAAGGGGTTACGCAAACCCCAAAATTTCGTTAACTTATATACTTCTCCAAATGTATTTAATCAATTTTAACTTCTTTTTTTTTTTAATCAAAAAGAAAAAATCTCAGAATTATGATGGTCTTGGCTGAAAAGTCGAAGATATAAAAAGAAAAGATTTTTTAAAAAGAATGAGAAAGGAACGAAAAATTTTAGAAAAACATTTGCCTTTTTTTTAAACGCCCGTATTTATTAGAAAAAAATAGATAAAGTAATTAAAATGGTGATCAATGGAAAGGGGAAGAGTTGTACTTTAAGAATCTATCGTAATTTTTATGATTCTGTTCAAAAAATATATTTATTTCGTAATGTGAATTTAGTAAAAAATGAATGCAGTTTAAACACAATAATAAAAGAAAATAGTAATATTTATTTAAAAACCATAATTATTAATACACAGAAACATAATTATTAATACAAAAAATATTTATTACTAAAAATTTTATTTGTTATAGAAAAAATTTTAAATTTGAAAAGCTACAATTGCAATATATTTTCACAAAGTAATTGCAACATTGGTAATATATATAAGTACTGTATACATAAATGATACGTAATGAACAAAAAAATTACTTTTTTTTACCCTTCAAATTTGGAACTTTTGAAAGAGCATAGCGGAATAAGCAGGTGAAATCTGCCCCCGCACTAATCGAGCTTAAATTGATATCATTAGTTGGCACCCTTGAGATGTAAAACATCCACAAATATTAGTTACAAAATTGCATTTTTGGGGGAGTTATGGAGGGGGAAAGAAAAATAAAGAAAGTGGTTTTTTTCGAAAATGGTTGGATCGATTTTAATGAAAAAAATATATGTTGTAAACATCATTTAGACAAATTTGAGAAAATTTTAAGTAATTTTTGTGATAAAAAAAACCCGATAAAAAAATTTTTGAATTCTTTATGAATTTTTTTGGGGGTGATAGTTCTGAGATACCACTTTTATATTTTCACAAAAACATCTCTAGATCTTCTTCTTTAACACATTTTTTTTTTAATCAATCGGAGTGGTGGAACATGGTTAAAAATAATAATTCACACCGCGCCGCGCTGGCTGGGCGACCGGGCCGCGGCGCACGGCGATTGTTGTCATGTTGAACTTACATACTAGTTGCAGTGTTGCAATGTTTAGTTGCCAAGAAAAATTATAATATAATAATATAAAATATAATAACACATATAATATTTCCAGGACGTCTGCAATAAGAGCGTTCTAGATGCGCACAGTAATAAATGGACACAGCAGGCTGAGTGAAACGGACACAGACCAAATGCGCACAGAACAAATGCGCACAGACCAAATGCGCACGGACTAGATGCATACGGAACAAATGCGCACGGACCAAATGCACACAGACCAAACGGACACAGTAACCTACAAACTTATTACATGGGTTGCGACTTTTCGGGCATCTCTATCAACGGGGTGGGTGCGGAAGGAGGGCGAAGCCCCCACTTGCACCCCACATGTGCGCGTGCGTGCGTGCGTACGTGCGTGCGTGCGTGCGTGCGTGCGTGCGTGCGTGCGTGCGTGCGTGCGTGCGTGCGTGCGTGTGTGTGTGTGTGTGTATATGTAAAGCATTCTCTGCACCACATAGGTTTGCAACTGTGCGCATTTGGTTCGTGCGCATTTGGCTCGTGTGCATCTGGTCCGTGTGCATTTGGTCTGTGCACATTTGGTCTGTGTCCGTTTCACTCAGCCTGCTGTGTCCGTTTATTATTGTGCGCATCTGGGACTCAGTCTCTGCAATTAGGCTATAAAACTTATCGTTTCGGAAGTTCATCACGAAGAGATTGCAGTACGTTTTTAAATTCTATATGTTCGGGGTGCTTTTTTAATGTGAGTCCCCTTGCCTCTTACATTATTTATCATCGGTGTACTTTTTTAATGTGAGTTCTTTTGCCTCTCACATTATCTATTATCGGCGTGCTTTTTTAAAGTGAGTCCCCTCGCCTGTTACATTATTTATTATCGGGGTGTTTTTTTAATGTGAGTTTTCTCGCCTCTCACATTATCTATTATCGGCGTGCTTTTTTAAAGTGAGTCCCCTCGCCTCTTACATTATTTATTATCGGGGTGCTTTTTTAATGTGAGTTTTCTCGCCTCTCACATTATCTATCATCGAGGTGCTTTTTTAATGTGAGTCCATTCGCCAAAAAGATAATGTGAGAGGCAAAGGGACTCACATTAAAAAAGCACCCGATGATAAATAATGTGAGAGGCGAGGGGACTCATTTTAAAAAAGCACCCCGATGATAAATAATGTGAGAGGCAAGAGGACTCACTTTAAAAAAGCACCCCGATAATAGATAATGTGAGAGGCGAGGGGACTCACTTTAAAAAAGGACCTCGGTAATAGATAATGTAGGAGGCAAAGGGACTCACTTTAAAAAAGCACCCCGATAATAGATAATGTGAGAGGCAAGAGAACTCACATTAAAAAAGCACCTCGATGATAGATAATGTGAGAGGCGATTTCCTCGTGGTAAACTGCCGAAACAATAAGTTTCATAGGCTAATTGCAGACGTCCTGGAAATATTATGTGTTATTATATTTTATATTATTATATCATAATTTTTCTTGGCAACTAAACATTGCAACACTGCAACTAGTATGTAAGTTCAACATGACAACAATCGCCGTGCGCCGCGGCCCGGTCGCCCAGCCAGCGCGGCGCGACACGGCGGCGCGGTGTAAATTATTATTTTTAACCATGTTCCACCACTCCGATTGATTTAAAAAAAAAAAATGTGTTAAAGAAGAAGATCTAGAGATGTTTTTGTGAAAATATAAAAGTGGTATCTCAGAACTATCACCCCCAAAAAAATTCATAAAGAATTCAAAAAATTTTTTATCGGGTTTTTTTTACCACAAAAATTACTTAAAATTTTCTCAAACTTGTCTAAATCATATTTACAACATATATTTTTTTCATTAAAATCGGTCCAACCATTTTCGAAAAAAACCACTTTCTTTATTTTTCTTTCCCCTTCCATAACTTCCCCAAAAATGCAATTTTGTAACTAATATTTGGGGAAGTTTTACATCTCAAGGGTGCCAACTAATGATATCAATTTGAGCTCGATTAGTGCGGGGGCAGATTTCATCTGCTTATTCCGCTATGCCCTTTTTTGTTCCCTACACACGGGGTAACTGTAACCTCAACACACACTTTCGATACTAGTACTTCTGTTATTTTCAGAACATTGACAACGCCCAAAGAGGAATAAGTAGAGCACAGTTCAAACTTTCCCTCCCGCCCCAGTCTCAGCGTCCCCTTGCTAAATACTTTAAAGTAGCGGGCATTTCAAAATCGACTGGGGTAACCGTAACCCCATGTGTAGGCAGAGGGTTAAGGATGTATCGGACCAAAGTTCAAAATGGTACAAAGTTGCTAAAAATTTGTGAAATTGTTTTTTTAGTTTCTTTAATGTACTGCAAAAATTTGAAAACGTATCCACTAAACGGTTGCCGAGTTATAAATATGTTAATTTTCACTAATTTTACATGATATCCTTTTCCATCTTATGGAAAAAGACGGATAAAACAGCTAAAAATATATAGAAGAAATAGTACGAGTGTTTTAAACTTTTTGGTATATTTAATATATGAATAGATGAAAATATTTGCCAAGTTTCAATTGTCTTCACCGTTTTAAAGAAATAAAATATAACTTGAGATACTTGTGCATTTTCACTGTCAAAAGTTTAAACTCATAAAGTGAAAAAAATTGCAAATATGTGAAAAATACCTTTGTAAGAGTAAAAATAAGACTCCAACTATCGTTCAAGTTTCTTACATCTAGATTTACTATGCAATAGGCGTAAATATTTAAGTATTTCAAATTGCTTGTACTTTTGTCTAAGATTGTATGTCCGATATATCCTTAAATCATCAGAGGAAGTCTAAACAATCGAAATCTGAGACAACGATTAGAAAAATGAAATGAGTAATAAATACATGAATAAATGAATAAATCAGTTTAAATATAAGAGTTGATAGATTCATTGCATGTGTTATTTTGAAAAAGATTAAAAATTTTATTATAATAAATAAATTTAAAAATTTAGAAGAAGGTTTAAAGGATTTAATTATAATAGAAGAGAGTAATTAATGTTTAAAAAAAATGAAAAACATTTCGACGATGTATAAAGCGGTATTTCAAAATACAGGTTGATTCAAAGAATTTTTTAATAATGTTACTGCCAACACTACAGAAACAACCTGTATTTACGTGCGAGTATTTAGAGTCCGCGGGCATACAAACTCGGTATTTATATATGTGTGCGCGTGAAGAAAGAGCTTTTGAGCCCGCACGAAGCGCGGGCGAAAAAGCTAGTGTATATTTAAGTCCATTGATAGGTTAAAATGCTTTCTTGTATAAGTTTTTTTATGGCTACTTTTATGCATACAAAAAAGTAAAAATTCATCGAATCAGAAAATATTTTTTATGTGATGATGTTTACATAGATTATTACATTGCGTTCTTTAAATCAATTGCTAAAATTAATTGGTTTTTTCCTTAGAAGTTTTTTTCAATTTATATAATAAAATTTATATGTTAAGGTAAAACTTAAAATATCGAATATTGTAGACACAGGTGCTGTAATATTAAATACATTTTTTTCTTATTTCAAATTTATCTTAATGTATAAATTTTATTTTATAAATCGAAATTTTCTAAGAAAAGATACTAACATCAATTAATTTAAAATATACAATATAATAATCAATATAAATATCGCTTAAAAAATACTTTTTGTTTCAATAAATTTTTATTTTTTATTTTCATAAAAATAACTATAAAAAATTCTTATATAAAAAAGCAAATGCGTTGATAAACATAATAGAGTTTGTACTTGTTACAATTTAGTAATATCAATTTAATAGTATTATACATAAAAAAAGTCATTTTTTTAACGAGCTGCTATGTGCAACTGAATGTTCAACTCGCAATTCGTATAGACTATAAAATTAGCGCTATACTTAGACAACCTAACATTTAGAAAAATATACTTAGATTAAAGAAGGCCTTGAGATACCTTTACCTACATGTGCATACTAATTATTCATTTCAATATGTTTGTTTTAAATCAAGCACCAAAATTATTTCAGTAATGCTGTCAACTTAAATTGTAGCGAAGAATTTAAACGCACAACTTAACGCCTTTTCCAACTGGCTTCCGAGTTAACGCTCTTTTCAATTGGCTTCCAAATTAACGCCCTTTTCAATCGGCTTCTGAGTTAACTGCCCTTTTATTCGGAAGCGATAATATATGAATTCAAAATAAGGAACACAAAGAGGCAGTCAACTGCATCAGCAACATTCAAAAATTTGATCAGTGCGAAACTCGTTTGCACGCGGTCGTGCCTGACAAAAATTAACAACGCGACATAGTAAAGAAATTTTTTTGAAGTCATTATGTAAAAGTTAAATAGTGCATTTTGTTTCTAATTGTATTTTAATTTGACAGCAGCGTATTTCAATTACAAAGTGTTATTGCACTCTGATTACACCTTTGCGCTTAATACCAAATACTTCTCATAAGAAGTAACGTTTTTCTTTCATTGCATTTTATAACAATCGTAAACTGATCTTATTTCTTTCCATTCCCGAGTAGAGTCCATTCCTTTTATTTGTTCACTTAATTCCTTCCATTTTTGTTTTCTAATTGTATTTTAGCATTGCTTTCTTTGTTTTCTAATTGTAGCATTGTTTTCTAATTGTATTTTAGCATACTTTTGAACTTCATTATTGTACAATTGTCCTTGACAAAATTAATAATTATAATTTTCTCTTTCTGCGAGTTATCACGCTTCTTTTGTTTTTCAACCAATTGATATATAAGTTATAATTTATTGTCATTTTCTCATATTGATACTTTTTTAGCGTTATTATTGAATTTTTACATACTTATCTTGCATTTATATTGTTACATCAAGAGATAGAGTAAAGTGGAATTAGAACATTTAATTTATAACTTATTGTTAGGCGCGTTGTTCATGATTGGTAACATAATAATCATAAATGTAGTTCTAAAATAACAGTACTATAAAAGTATATTAAGAATATGCATAACTTCAGTGGCACTTTTATAAAATTATTCTTTTAAAATTGATGATATAAATGCCGATAAAATTGAGCTCAGAATAAGGCTCGCCTTTATTATTTAACATTTAGAGGGCCAATATTTTTGTTAATTTTCTCGTTAAATTTACGTACGTATGTATGTATATAAACTACATCGTCGCGTCCGAATAAAAGAGCGTTAACTCGAAAGCCGATGGAAAAGGGCGTTAACTCAGAAGCCGGTTGAAAAAGATGTTAACTGGGGGTGGCACTCACTTGGACGCAGTTTAAATGGACACGGTGGATTTGTACACGGTGTTTTTGGATACGATATCTTGCGCATTGTTCATTTGCACACCGTTTTGGACACCGTTTATTTGTGCACCGTTCAGTTGCACACCGCTTAGTTGCACACCGCTCAGTTGCACACCATTCAGTTGGACACAAAAAGAAATGGACACATACACACATGCGCGCGCACACACACACACAGACACACATACAGGAGGGTGCAAGGAAAGCCTTCGGTACCCCTTCCGCACCCACCCCATCGGTAGGGTGCCCTTGGCATAGTTATTTCTCACTCTGTCCAAATGAACAGTGTGCAAATGAACGGTGTACAACTGAATGGTGTACAAATGAACAGTGTGCAACTAAACGGTGCGCAAAATATCTAAAAGCAAGTGTCTAAAAGCATCGTGTGCAAATCCACCGTGTCCATTTGAACCGTGTGCAAATGCACCGCTCCCGTTAACTGAGAAGCCAGTTAAAAAAGACGTTAACTCGCGTGCTAAAATTTTTGGCTTTATTTTAAGTTAGCAGCATTGCCGAAATAATTTTGGTGCTTCATTTAAAACATAAACATATTGAAACAAAAATTAATATGCACATATAGGTAGAACACCTTTTATTCGGAAACGATGACATGTTCTAGGCAGTAATAAGTTGTTGGTTTTTTAAATCACTTTGCTACGGTATGGCTTATACGATATATAAATTTTCAAAATTTAAACTTTGATTTTTCTACGGATTTTGGATGTCATTAATTATGATTTTAAGGTCAGATTATTTAAATTTTACACAAAAACAATGTTGTAACCATAATAAATAGTAACAATTACGTTATTGTGTACAACTTTTCTTTGAAGTTACCAAAAGCTAATGACATGAATATAACTGACCTCGGAATCGTGATCAACAATGTCAAAAATCCCTAGAAATATCAAAATTCAAATTTTACATATTTCCAATATATGCCATACCAGGATCGCTTATATTAGTCAGCTACAAACTTAAGAATTATATAGAATATATAAGTTGTATACATGTATAAATTTAACGTGATAAAAATTCAATATTAATGGAAAAATTCTCTCTACAGATTAATATATATTTTTTTATTATACTTTATAATAATAGTGACAAATTTATAAAACTTATATTTTAATTTTAAACCAAAATTTTAAAATATCAAGTTTAATTAGATAATTCCATATTAATGATTAGTCACCAATCATTAATAAATTAATAATATAAAGGAATATTTTGACAAATACTTAAAAAATTAATACGTGTCCGTCAATCTTGGTCGGGGTCGATAATGTAGAGTCATTCGTACACATTATTAACAAGATTTTGTATGTACTTCTTTTATAGATTCGGAAATTCTTTTTCAAAATTAATGTACATGTATTAATAGCATCATATGAACTGGATTTTATATCGAGAATAGACAAAATGTTTTTTAGACTGCTCTTTTTCTAACCTATATCTGCAATTATAAAAAATTACTAAAACTAACCTTTTTTTCTAGACTTTCAAACTTAATTTAAATTGCACAATATTGTTCGCAATGTTATTCCTAGAGAAATACGGTTTCATTTTATACACATATCTCGTAAATTATGTATACTAAGCAAATATTGTCATAAAGTGACAGCTCTACGTATCAAAAATAAATTTTTGTTTGTTTTTTATATTAAATCGACCGTATTCCATTAGATATTGGTGCGTACTTTAATTCTGTAAGAGTTTAGCAATTCTATAAAACCAATTAAAAAATTAGTTTAAATTGTGACGGACCGTTTTTCTCGCGGACTTGGCTCGTCAGGATGCGGATGGGAAAGGGTCCAAGACAGCAGTCAGTTTGTTGTTTATAATTGATATCTTATATTTCAATATTCACCGGATTTGTACATTACATCGATATTTCGCGGGTTTTTACGACACGGTGTCTATTTATACTTATGATATGCGGCGCGTCGCGATCAGCTGGCTCGTGTCAGACGACACGGAGCGTTGTAGGTGGTGCGGTGCCGGGAGCGCGGCCCGGCGGCGAAACGCTCGGGGCTTGTAGACGCGACGGATGCGCGGTGCGGTGCGCGGTAATTGCTCGGTCTTGTAAACTTATGCGCGGCCTGAAACGGTTTTTTTTCCTCGTATTTCGTTCGCAATTTTTGGAATTCTGACTAGGATGGCGTCGAAACCCCGAGAATCCGAGTGAAGGAATGGCGCGAGTGGGCTACCGAGAAGTAAGCTTAGTAGTAAGAAAGCTTAGTAAAGACAGAGAACACTCTACCCCCTTGGTTTGTCGGTTCGGGACAGGATGACAGAGGTGTACGAAGCCTGGAACGCTAATTGTAAGCAAAGAACTCTCTACTCTGCTTTCGCTAGGCAGGATTCTTCTCGGTGGTCATGTCGACCGAATCGAAGATGTTGGATAGCCAGTCAAGAAGTGTCTTCAGCGGCACCAGAGAGGCCTTATATACTCGTCTCGGTGCTGATTCGGGGATCTCCGGTGATCCCTGGTTTCTTCCGCTCTCAGTATCTCGGAAACCGGAATGCCTGGCGGCAAGAGTGTGCGCGCGTACGACCGTACGGTAATTGGCGGCTGCGTTTTCTTGGAAATCTTATGGCGGGCCGATGCCCGTAATACGGTCCAACGGTTGGTCGGTCAGGCCGATCGCGGCCGGTGGTCGCCGGGATGAGGTTTCGTTACATCATCCCCCCTTTAGAGCCTGAATTTGAGGCATTGCAACCAGGAAGGGCATTATTTTTCGCGGCAGGTTCGTAGGCGGCCTAGGCGGTCGAATCGCCACCTTCTGTTTCCCTATTCGCGCCTTATATTGTCGGTTGACGTGTATTGAAAAATGTGGCACATCCACAATGATTCCTGGCTCCACCTCGACAGAGATCGGCGGCGGTGGCGCGGGGCCGTATACTTGAAGCGGCTCCAATGTAGGCGTTCGATGATTGGTGGCGGTGCTTGCTCCCTGGCGGGTGGCGGGCGGCGTGGTCGGGATGGCGATTCCTGGAACATCCAGGCGTTCTTCCGTTTCGCCAGTCGGATGGTTGGATTAGCTATCCGTTGCGATGGTTGACGAGAGCTACTCGTGCGACGGATTGTGCTGAAAGCTCAGGGGCTGATTCCGGTGTGGTCGGTGGTCGCTCAAATCCTGGATTTGCCGGATTGTACGGGTCTTCCCCCAGGAGTGCGTTAATTGCGGCGAGTTCATCGTGCTCCATGGTTGGCGCAAAAATGGTGTGAAGCCGTTTGCCGGTGTTTGCCGGCCTGGTGTCCGAAGCAAGTATCTCCCCCTTCTCCGGTTCGAGCGGTTGTTTACGTTCGTGCCTATTGTTCATCTTCGCTGTTATTGTTTTTGGGATTGGTCGGTTGCTCTGCGCTGACTGGTTTCAAGTCCTGGATGTTAGTGTGTCGGTATCACTTCCCCCTCCAGCTGCGTAGATCCACAATCACTGGGGAGATGATGCGGCCTCGAGCGGCCCGATAAATTTCAGAGCCAATTTTGCGTTGAATGCCTCCGCGCGTTTGGAGAGAGAGTCGCATTTCCATAGCCACTCCCCTATTTTAGGCCGCCACTCACGGCGGCGCAAGTTGTAGTGTCTTTCCTGTCGTTGGAAAGCCCGTGCGTTCTGTATTTTCACGATTTCGTATGCCTCGTTGAGTCGGCGTTGGAGCGCATGCGGTGGCGGTCGTGTGGTTTCGGTCGGCAGTTCAGATGGACGGCAAAGTTCGCGGCCGTATGTCAGAAACGCGTGTATCCCGTCGCATCATGCATGGCGGTGTTATACGCGAATTGAATCTCGCTGATATGCTCGTCCCATATGCGATGATCCTGACGGACGTATTGTGCGATCATGGTTTTGATCACGTGGTTCGTCCATCCGACAGAGTTACAGTGGGGCGCGTATGCTGGCGTAAGTCGGTGGCGTATCCCGTTTTCTTTTAATAGCTTTTCGAACGAGCCGGACCGTAATTGCGTGCCGTTATCGGAAAGTACCTCCTTGGGGTAGCCGTGGCGTAATAGTATGGTTTCGATTAATTTGTCGGCGACCTGGCTCGCGGAGGCGCGGCGGAGAACGCGGATCTCGAGCCATTTTGTGAAACAGTCTTGCATTGTCCGAGATGCCTCGCGGTTTGGTGGTCGTGGTATCGGCGCAGCATTTCGGGGCGTCGGTCGGTGGGCATGCACTCCTTCCATTGTCTCCGGCGGAACGTCCTTGAAGTCGAGCGTGTGGAGGATATGCTCATAAGTTTCCCTCTTTCAATTTAAAGGTCCGGAGCGTCCCGCGGGCTGTTTCGGACTATCCACCAGAGATGGCGGTACCATGCGCATGTCGGGCGGATTGCGGCGCACGTAGTGGTCTAGCGGGACAGCGTCAGCCACGCGGTTGAGGAAGCCCTTCCGGTATTGTACCTCAAAGTCGAACTGTTGGAGTTCGAATGTCCATCTCCTCAGACGTCCGGTCGGGGAGTCTAACTTTCTCAGCCACCGGAGCAACTGATGGTTCGTGATGACCTTAAAGTGGTACCCTTCGAGGTAGCCCCGCATGCGGCGAATACAATCGCGAGGCACTCCAGCTCGGTCGCGCTGTAATTCCGCTCCGCGGCGTTGAGAGAGCGACTGGCGTATGCGATTACGCGCTCCCCCTCAGAGAAGTCATGTGTCAGGACCGCCCCTAAGCCTGTCGTACTCGCGTCGCTTTGCAGGACAAATTGACGCAAGAAATTCAGGCACGCTAACATTGGTGCGGTAGTCAGGGTTTTTTTTAATTGTTCGAACGCAGTTTGTTGTTCGTCCCCCCAAGTCCACCGCGTATTCTTACGCGTTAGGCCGGTTAATGGGGCGGCGATCGCGGTGAAATCCTTGACAAAACCACGAGGCGACGCCGAGGAACTGTCGCACCTGGCGGACGTTTTGCGGTGGTACCCACCTTGCAAAAGCCTCTGTTTTTTTTTAGGTCGGTGCAAATCCCGTCATGGTCGACCACGTGCCCCAGGTATTTCAAACGATTGACGCCGAAGTGGCACTTCTCCACTTAGCCGGAGGTGTGCCTCGCGTAAATGTTAAAAGACCTCGCGTAATGTATCGAGATGCTCTTGGAACGTTCTGCTTATGATGATGATATCGAGATATACAAATATCCGCGGCTCTATTTTGGGCCCAAGAACGGTGTCTAATAGGCACTAAAATTTTGCGGGTGCCGAGTGGAGTTCGAAGGGCATTACTCGGAACTGGAAAAGTCCCTTGCCGGGTACAGTAAATATGGTTAGGTGTCGGTTTCCGGGGTCGAGCGGCACCTGCCAATACCCACTTTTTAAATCGAGAGTCATTAGATATTTTGCTCCGCGGAGCTTATCGAGAGTCGCAGTGATGTGCAGGAGCGGGAACGCGTCGGGTTCGGTCACTTCGTTTACACGTCGGAGGTCTACGCAAAACCAGGGTCGTCCTTCCTTCTTTTTCACAATGACGACCAGGGAACCTCCACAGGCTTTGCGAGGGTTCGATGACCCCTTCGCGTAGCATTTCCTCGACCTCGTTGTCAATAATTGCCTGTATTGCGGAGTTCCGGGGCTGGTAACGCTGCTTGATCGGGGTATCGTTTTTTACGCGGATCCTGTATTGTAGGCGGTCGGTTGATCCGCGGAATAACGGTAGCTCCTGTTTGAAAAATTTGCGCAGTCGCTCTTTCTTCGCTGCCGTGCGTTCCCCGTTCATAGTTTGTACGAGGTATCGGGTATTGCTTACGGTAGCGCGTTTAATTGGCGGCGGGGAAATGGCCCGGCGGAATCGCGCCCAGAGGTCCACCCCAATCAAGACTTCGCCGTCGAGGTCTGGCATAATCTGGAGGTCGTGCCATATTTTATGGTCGGCCGTAGCGATCGGTAGAGTCATGTACCCCGTTATTACGGTGCTCGACCCGTTTACGAGATGTACCTGTCCCGTAGCGGGCCGTGCCGTGAATTTGACGGCCTGGAGGCATTCGGCGGTGTGGGTGCTGATAAAGGAGGAGCCTCGGAATCAGTGTCGAGCAGCGCGAGGAACGACAACCCCTAAATATGGATCGGAAGGTGCAGTCGCGATTGATACTCTATTCGGAGGATCGGAGCGCGATTGCGCCATTCTCGGCCCTAGCGGCATTTCCCGGTGACGGATGGCAGTCTTTCATGAAGACGCCGTCCTTGCCGCATTGCGAGCAAAACTTTCGCGGTATGCGCCGGCAGTCAAAGCGAGTATGCCCACGTTGTTTACACCGCCAGCAGCACTCGTTCTTATCATAGGTGGTCGCGATGATAGCGACGGTCTTTGGTACAGGTTGACAAGTCCTGCATTGCTCCTCGTGGCTTTTGAAGTCCTCCACGCGCCACAGCAACCCGTTTATTCGGGTAACGTCGTCCCGGCGCATGTACATTTTATACTGGGGTTGCAGATTTTCGTATAGGATGTCAAGTTGATCGACCCTCGTATACCCCCTTCCTCCGCGCGTCACTTTATCGTAAGTAGTTCCGTGGCGTATTTACGATATTTTTCCCCGAGGCCTTGTACTCGTATCTGAATCTCGTGTCGTAACTAAGCTCGGTATCGGCGGGGCAGATAGTATTCGCGGAACTCATCGAAGAACTCGCCCCACGTTTCCCAGTTTGCTGGTTGTTCCGGTACCAGAGAAGGGCCTCTCCTTTGAGTAATTCCGGTAGCCCCCTCAGTAGGTTTTGTTCGTCGTATCTATATTCTTTTTGCAATTCGACTCACTCGAGAAATGTCATAGGGTCTTTGCCGTCAAAGTGGCAGCCCCATTTTCTGATTCGTGATCTTGGCCGGGGTTTCTGCTGGTGCATCACTGTCCAGTCCTACTATCGCAATTTACGAGGTCTCCGCCGGCGTCCGTGCTCGGCATATGAGTGAATTCGCTAGGGTGTCAATCTATATACTCGCTTAACCGGCGGCAAAGGTCGTCGAGAGTCCCGTCGGACGGGAGACCGAAGTTTGTAGGCTTATTAATTAGATCGATCTTTTTCTCCAGATAGATCCAATTTTTCGGCATTTACCTTATTTTCCGGAGTCACTCGCTTTCTATATATAAAATTTTTCTTTTTTTTTCGTCTGTTGTCTCTTGGTACGGTGCTTATAGTCCCTGTTCGGGTGCCATGTGACGGACCGTTTTCCTCGCGGACTTAGCTCGCCAAGATGCGGATGGGAAGGAGTCCAAAACAACAGTCAGTTTGTTGTTTATAACTGATATCTCATATTTCAATAATCGGGTTTGTACGTTACATCGATATTTCGCGGGTTCTTACGACACGGTGTCTATTTACATTTGCGGTATGCGACGCGTCGCGATCAGCTGGCTCGTGTCAAGCGACACGAAGCGTTATAGGTGCTTGCGGTGGTGATGCAGTGCCGAGAGCGCGGCCCGGCGGCAAAACGCTCGGCTTGTAGACGCGACGGGTGCGCGGTAGTTACTCGGTCTCGTGAACTTATGCGCGGCCTGAGGCGGTGTTTTTCCTCGTATTTCGTTCGCGATTTTTGGAATTCTGACTAAGACGGCGCCAAGACCTCGAAAATGTTCGGGAGAGGCCGAGAACTTTCGACCCCGGGAATCCGAGCCGGTGAAGGAGTGGCGTGAACGGGCTACCGAAAACGCTCAGTGAAGGCAGAAAACACTCTACCCCCTTGGTTTGCCGGCTCGGGAGAGGATAACAAAGGCGTGGAGCCTAGAACGCTAGGCAAAAGTGGAGAACTCTATACTCTGCTTTCTGTAGACAGGTTTCTTCTCGGTGGTTGTATCGAGCGGATTGGAGACGCTGGATAGCCGGTCGAGAAGTGTCTTCACCGGCACCAGAGAGGCCTTATATACTCCTCTCGGTGCTGGTTCGAGGATCTCCAGCGATCCCCGATTTCCTCCACTCTCAGTATCTCGGGAACCGGGATGTTGGCGGGAGGAGCGTGCGTGCGTACGACCGCGTTTTCTTGGAAATCTTATGGCGGGTCGGTGCCCGTAATACGGCCCGACAGTTGGTCGGTCGGACCGGTCGCAGCCAATGGTCGCCAGGACGGGATGAGGTTCGTTACAAAATAAAAAATGTCGGTAAAACAGACAACTTTAAGATGTAAGTGCCCCACATGCGCACAATAAACGGACACAGCAGGCTAAGTGGAACGGACACAGTGCGAAATGGACACATCGTAGTAGCAATCGGATACAGTAACAAACGGACACATTGCAAAACGGACACAGTATAAAACAAACACAGTCCAAAACGGACACTGTTCGAAATGGACACAGTGTGAAACGGATCCAATTCGAAACGGACACAGTGCAAAACGGATACAGTGCGAAACGCACACAGTGTCAATCAGACAAAGTAAAGTTCATACGTGTTTTCAGATTTCCAATACAATGTACATGGGTTAGCGACTTGGACGTGGTGGGTACAAAAGGGGGACCGAAAGCCCCCCCTATCCCCTCCTCTCTCTCTCTGTGTGTGTGCGTGCGTGCGTGCGTGCGTGCGTGCGTGCGTGCGTGCGTGCGTGCGTGCGCGCGCGCGCGTCCAAAGCATTCTCTATACCACATGAATTTACGACTTTTGCACTGTGTCCATTTCGTACTGTGTCCGTTTCGCAATGTGTCCGATTGCCATCACGGTGTGTCCGTTTCACTCAGCCTGCTGTGTCCCTTTATTATTATGCGCATCTGGGACTCTTTAGGATCCCAAAAATAATTTTTTTGCTTTTTGACATAAACTCAACCTTTAAGGCCGCCGCACAGACTTCTGCATAATACAAAATGCACAATGCATAAAAGAATTAACCAATCAAAGGTCTTTATTTCTATCCTGGGAATGGAAATAAACGACTCTGATTGATTGATTCTCTTATGCGTCATGCACTATGCGTTATGCAAAAGTCTGCGCGGCGGCCGTTATTCTTTAGATTTTGGTGCGTACTTTAATTCTATAAAAGTTTTGTGATTCTAAAACCAATTAAAAGATTAGTTTCTTTAATGTCGGTAAAAGAGACGACTTGAAGATCCTCTTAAACTCGAATTTGGATACGAAATATAGAACATTCTGTAAAATATCAATTTTTTGACCATTCAAACACATTTTGCTCTATTCTTTTTTTACATATAATGTATTTTTTGTATTTTATATCAAATAGAAATAGTTGTTTATCGCTTTTCCTTCGCGGCGTTCTCACTACTTACGTTAAATTCATTGCGTGAAATGTTTTATGCATTGAATAAGATATCAAGTTCAATTATACGCACTTTTGATACATCAGAAGATGTTGTAATCTCCGAATTCAAGTTGTTGACTGATCCAATCGAACCAAAAGCTTGAGCAAACATCTCGCAAGGACTGTTGTTGAAAGAATTTTGAGACTGACCAATTCCACTGTCGCCAGGACTCGGACTGCCGGAAGAAGTGGATAATTGAGACTGTAATTGATTGGAGCAATACTTGTCACAAAATAGCGCTCTGCGTAATGGCGGCGAACTTGCTTCTGAAATTCAAGATTACTCATCGGCAAAACAAATTATATAATTGCATTTATATTCATAATTATATTACGTTTAATTTACTAAATTTTAGAGAAAAAGGAGTTATGGAATAAGGAACTCTCTAATTTTAATATCTTTTCTTTAACATCTTCCACAGCAAAAAAAATATCAAACATTAAATATCAAATGTTGGAAAAATTTATTACATTTATTGATTAATAATTACGACTATAAATATAGTTTTTAATTATAATAAATAATTAAAATTTTGTTTGAAAATAAATCTTAAATATTATTTAAATTTTCAATAAATAAAATTAATTATATATATATAAAATTTATATATAATTGTGATGATTTCAATTGATTGATCGAAACAATCTCAATTAATTGAAAATAACGATCATTATTTATCAAAATAACTAACTACTTTAAAAAATATTAATTAAAAAACCTAATTATTAATTATTAGCTTTAGTTGCTGATTTATAACATTAATTTAACAGAGAAAGAGAGAGAGAAAAAAAGAGAGAGAATGGCATTGAATAATAAATAAAATAACATCGATTAATGTCAATATTTGAATATCTTTTTTTACACATTTTGGAACAAGATTAAGGGAACATCTAATTTTTTCGGAAGCAAAGTGTAAAGTTCAAACTGCCATAACTTTAAGAATAATGGACATAAAAAGATTACCAAAAGCAGATTGAAGGGACAAAATATCTACCTTTCGACGGTTATATTACAATTTCAATTTTTTTTAATTTTAAAAAAATTTTGACAAAAAAAATATTGAAATTTCAAAATTTTTTTTATGTTTGTTTAATTGCATGGGTAAAAATAAATTTTTTTATAAATAAAACCAATTGGTCTTAAGAGGATGCTGAACCTGTCCTGTTTTACCGATTTTGATTATTTCCAATTCATTAATCTTTTAATTGTATTTACAGAATTAAAAATCCTTTTCCACAATTAAAGTACAGACAATAACATAATGCGCACGTAACAATTTTATACAAAAAACAAAAAAAATTTTAATGTAATTTAAAAATAAAAAATATTTTTATTTTTTGTATAAAATTGTTACGTGCGCATTATGTTATCGTCTGTACTTTAATTGTGAAGAAGGATTTTTAATGTAAATATAATTAAAAGATTAATGAATCAGAAATAATCAAAATAATCAGTAAAACAGGACACGTTCATCTCCTTAAAAGCTCAAATCTTAAGCATTGTTTCCGTTTTTTGTACAATCCTCTACGGTTTTTTTAAACAAGTTGTTGACATTTTTCAAAAAAATGTTATTTGTTGTTTTTAAAAAAATGAAAAGAGTGTTAGAGCGAGAGGGGTGTTACAAACTACGAGGTAAAAAACCTAATTGATTATTCTATTCTGATACCCCTTACCCCCCACGTCAAATACAATATCTAATATATATCTTTATAATTAAACTTTTGGACTTGACTGTGGGATCTCGCGTATACTTTCCCCTTCCGTCAGCTGCCAATACTCCTCACCTTATCTCCCTCTAAACTCCCTTCTGTTACTTTATTCCTCCATGGTGACAACCATCGAAAAATAGGTTTTGCCCATTAATTTGCTTTTTAGTCATTTTTTCTATAATCATTATTCGCAAGGTTATGGCAGTTTAAACTTTAAACTTTGCTTCCGGAAAAATTAGGTGTTCTCTTAATTTTGTTCCGGAGTGTATATAATTCGTAATTCTTATTGTCATCAGAATTAAAAAAATAACGGCACTTTTTCTCTGTTTCGTCAAATAACTAGCACATTTATTAAAATAAATATAGTATAATATTAATATAACGCAACATTTTATACCATTTATTTCCATAGATCTTTATCAGGTGCACATAAATAAAAATGGTGAATTACGTTGTTTTGAAAGGTCTTATAAAAGCTATATATAAATTTCTGAGTTTGTGATGGCAATTTTGCGTACTTTACAAAGCGAAAAATACAAATATATAAAGTAAATTGTAATTAATAAGTGTAAATCACAAATCTACATATTTCTGTTGTCACATAAAAATTGCGTCCAGTAATAAAAACTAAAAAAGACAATAATTAATATTATGTTGTAAAAGAAAGAAAAACACGTTTGCGATTCCAAGCGGCTACATATAAACTGATAATCACAGTCAAGATAAAACCAGAATATAATGTTAGGATTAACGTAAATTCTGTAATACTGTTTTAAATACAATTTAAATTATCTATGTCCTTCTTCAGGTTAATGGTATTCATACTTTTTTATTAAAAAACATCTATTCCCAACATCTACTCTATTTTTTCTTTTTTTGACTGCAGTATTCAATTTTTGGGGACATAAAAAGCGTGTTTATGCCAAATTTGTTTAAATGTTGGTAAATGACTAATATTTTTATTGACTTTTTTAATGAACAGTAACTTTATTGAATTGTGATTCAGTGTTGCTGTGAGTGAAATTTATTTTATTCTTTAATGTGTTTAATCATGAATAAATATGTTTACCAATTTAACTTTCTGGGAAAGCAATTGTTCACTATATTTTTATTTATTTTAATATTCTTCATGTGAAATTTGTCGTCGGATAATAAGATGGCAAGCTAATCTAGAATTAACAAATTTTATATTTGATGGAGAATATTACGAACATGTTTGATAGCTCAACGAAATTTCCGCCAATTTTAACTGACATTGTACATACGTGAAAAAATTAAATACTGTAACCCAAGAAAAAAATAGACTAGATGTTGGAAATAAAACGAGAGTTGTGTACTGCCTCGATTGTGTTAATTGTAATTCATCTTACATTAGGCAAATTAAACCATAAGTATTAACACGTATATAAAAACACCTCAATAGTATTAAGAAACATAAGAGCAATCATTCAATAATCAGTAAAATTCGTTTAACCATCAATCATAATTTCAAATATTAAAACGGATTTTTACATTATGAAATAACCAATAGAAAAAGAGAAATTGTTGAGACTTTATCTTCATAAAAAGAAGTACAAACACCAATAACCTACAAAAGCATACCAATAATTTAAATTGTATTTATAACAGAAAAAAATTAATAATAACAATAATAATAAAATTTGTGTAATACTAAAAATCATATTCTGATTTCATTTGATTGTAATCAGTTTACATGTGGACTCTTAGAATAGCGAATGTGTTTTTCTTTCTTTTACAACATAATTTCTTTCACAATGTTAATGAATTATAGTTCTTTTAATTTTAATTTTATAACTAAACGCAACAAATTTTTATCTGACAACAGAAATATGTAAATTCGTGATTATCTATTCTAATAAATTACCAATTTACTTAATACACTTACACTTTTCAAATTAAATTACGTAATTTACCAGCGAACTAACAAATTTACAGTTTCTGTAAGACCTTCCAAAGCAATGTGATTCGCAACTTTTATCACAGTTGGGAACTAATAAGTTATTTGTAACAAAGTTACAGGTTACAGTTACTTTTTTAGTAACTAATAATTTAACTTCGTTACTTTTCTCCATCTGTAACTGTAACTTAACGCAGTTAATTTTATTTGTAACTAATAACTATTTTTTGTAACTAATAACTATTTTGATAATTACTTTAATAATTACTTTTTTTGGAATGCGCTAAAACTTTTAATCAACAACCGAAAAAAATCGAGTCTATTTATCTTAATTACACTGCAATTAAGCAACTTTTTATTAAATATATATAATAAACAGGCATTACGAATTCTGCACATAATTAAGCACATAATATACGACAGTTAGTAAAGCGTAAAATGTAAGATTCTTATTTCTTATATTTAAAATAATTAATGCACAATTATTTAATAAAAAAGTAAATAAAAAGTAACGACTCGTTATTTTTTTAATAACTATAACTATAATGAGTTATTTTTCAAAATCGATAACTTGTAACTGTAATTACTTTTTCAATAAAAAAAACTAACTATAACTAGTTACTTTTACCAAGTAACTTTCCCAACCCTGATTTCTATTTATATGTACTTGATAAGAATCTAAATGAATAACCGAAACATTGCGCTACATTAATATCTATTTCAATAAATGTGCCAGTTGGTCGACGAAACAAAAAGCTTTATTTTTCTTTTCTATATAATAAATACATTCTTTAACCTTTTAAATAGCGCATTATTGTTTGAGACCCACTTTTTTTCTTAATATTATCTAGAGATTTTTGGGATTGCTGATTACGAATCTGAAGTCAAATTTTCAAAATTCAAGATGGCGGATCCAATATGACGGTCAAAAATTCAAAAATTCATTCAATTTAAACAAAAATCTGTAATAAGGGGTTTTCAGGGCCACTGACTACAAATCCAAAGTCAAATTTTAAAAATTGAAAATGGTGGAGTCAACATAATTATTTAAACAAAACTGGCTATCGCGGATTTTTGCTAAAATATGATAAAATAACGATTCATGTTGAATCCGTCATGTTGAATCTGCCATCTCCTAAATTTCGAAAATCTTATTGTAGATTCAAAATTAGCATAACTCGAAAACCTTTTATTACATCCTCACGTAAATTAAATGAACTTTTAAATTTTCGTCCGCCATCTTGAATTTTAAAAATCTGACTTCAGATTTTAATTCTAAAATCCAAAAAACAAAATCTATGTACATTTCAAATATATTTATAGGGCTTTTTTCCACAACTAAATTATTTCAGGTAAATTAGCATTTTTTAACTCATTTAATTATAACAATAAAAATAATAAACATATCAATTCCTTAGTACTCAAAATATCAATATTGAACCCTTAGTCACTTGAAAAAATAAAAAACCCGATCAGGATACTTTAAAAAGTTAAATATTGAGAAAATCGATAATAAAAAGGTGGAAAAAATACTTCCCACTGACACTCAAAAAGTTAACACTTTGCATCATGGTGAATCACTGAGCAATCCATCAAGATCTCTCTAGTTTTTAATCATTTTAACGATTTTTCAATCCTTTAAAGTCGGTTTTTTTACTTTCTAATAGTTCGGGATACATTAAACATACCTTAAGATATGTTTAAAAAAAAAATATATATATATACATATATGACCATAAATTTGTATTTATTTATTTGCTATAAATAAATATCCAAAATTTACTGCTTTTTGAAAAAATACATTTTCTCTAGAAAAAAAGCGTTAATTTCTAAAAAAAACTCTACATCTGGGAGTTTTTGAAATTGCTAATTACGAATCCGTTGTCAAATTTTCGAAAATAGCGGATTCAATATGGTAAACACAATATTAAAAATTCAATTACTTTTCATGAAATTTAATGTCTAGGGATTTTTTAGGATGCTAATTACAAATCCGTTAACAAAATTTCAAAATTTTAAATAGTGAATCTAATATAACATAAAATTAAAAATTCAATTAATTTCATATCTAAGAGTTTTGTCATATTAAATCCGCAATTTTAATTTAAAAAATCGGACGTATAATCATTCGTAATTAGCATCCGGAAAATCCCTAGATATTAAGTTTTACAAGATTTGATTTAATTTTTAGTTTTATGTTCGCCATATTAAATCCGCCATTTTAAATTTTGAAAATCTGATATTAAATTCGAAATTAGCAACCCAAGAAACCTCTAGATACAGAGTTTCATCGAAATTGGTAAGCAAGAATAATTCGTGACTCAAAGGGTTAAGTAAAATTTACAAGTATAAATATATAATTTAGATATAAATATATATAATATAATAATATTATATATAATATATTATAAGAAACATTTCATAATAATGTTTTTTCTCACACAAAATTCTCATAATGGCCTCAGCCTAAAGTTCGGGGTGGAGCGATGGTGGCCCATGTGGCACTCAACATGTTAATCATAGTTATATATTTCTTTTTTTAGGCTATCATTTTAGTTAACATATTGATTAATGGCCACTAATAAAAAAACCTTGTGTAGTCTTTAATATTTCATATTCTCATTCTTATTTTTATTCTTCTCTTGCTTCAATTTTTTGTTAATTCGGTTTGCATCATTTTTCTGAAAAACTTGCAGTACAATAGATATTAATCTATTGCTAATTAATTTTTATTATATATACAGGGTGTTTGGTAAAGATTTATGCAATTTTTATAAGCAGGTAGAGCGCATTAAGCTGAACATAAAATCCTCATCGTTTTTCCATTTTCACAATAGTTAACGAGTTATAGACTTGTAAAATTTTCTGTATTAGCCCGGCCTACCGGCAAATGCAAGCACGCCGAGCGCCCGACCGCGGCGGCCGCCCCTCCCTAGCGCTTGAACCTTGAGATTGCTAGGCGCGCGGAGGGAGTTGTTACAACAAGCGGCAATGACTACGCACAATGTGTACGTGTACATACATGTGTACAAAAAAATATCAGTTCTAATGCTTAAAGAAGCAATTACTAAATTTATTTTTTTTAATAAATAATGATTATTTTTAATAAAAAATTTTTTTTGGTGATAGTCTTAAATGTCGTAAACTGTCATAAATTTTAAAAGAAGCTATTATCATGTGCTCAAAAACAAATTTATCCTTCTTTAAACAACATTAGAAAATTTTATCGATTAAAATGGAAATAACAACCAAATAAAATGTTTCAACTTTATATTCTTAATTTGTTTCAACTTTATATTCTTAATTAAAAATTAAATAACGAGGATATTTATATTTTTAATAAAATTAATCCTTGTGATAGACTTATAATACACGGAAAAAACTTTGTGGTAAAAATTACTATGGTAAGTAGTAAACGCGTGCTAAGGAGGAATTATGAAAATTTTTATTATGTTCTTCATCAAATTACGATAATATTTACACTACTTATATGATATAATTCTCTGAAATTTCTTCTTACAGTTCGTGGTTACTATCATAAATAATAAATCATAATTTTACTATAAAATGTTCTCCGTGTAGATTTACAAATATATAAATTTATTAAATGTTTGAAAACTTATAAACAATATTTATTTAATTCAAGAAAATTTTAGTATGTAATGTGTGTGTATTTGGTGTGTGTGTGTGTGTGTGTGTGTGTGTGTGTGTGTGTGTGTGTGTGTGTGTGTGTGTGTGTGATACATACACGAAAATGTTAAACATTATTTGTTTTGTGTAAAGTGAGGTGTTTATTATCAATATAATATTCTTTTCAACCATTAAAAATAAGATAATTATTTAAAAAAAATAAAATTAAAAATGAATAATTGATTTTCTTAAAACTAGAATCATATTTTTCTACGTGTGCGTGTATTGTATAGTAATCAGCATGAATAATAATAGTGATATAAAATCGCGAACTAAGGAATGATTATTCATTTTCCTGTCACAAAGTGATTATTCTTTTCTCGCGTATGTACGTACATACACCACACACACACACACACACACACACACACACACACACACACACACACGCGCGCACACACACACACGCACGCACGCACACGCACACGCACACGCACACGCACACGCACACGCACACCAAATACACACACATTACATACTAAATTCTCTTGAATTAAATAAATATTGTTTATAAGTTTTCAAACATTTAATAAATTCATATATTCGTAAATCTACACGGAGAAAATTTTATAGTAAAATTATATATGATTTATTATTTATGATAGTAACCACAAACTGTAAGAAGAAATTTCAGAGAATTATATCATATAAGTAGTGTAAATATTATCGTAATTTGATGAAAAACGTAATAAAAATTTTCATAATTTCTCCTTGTCACGCGTTTATTACTTACCAGAGTAATTTTTACCATAAAGTTTTTTCCGTGTATTATAAGTCTATCACAAGAATTAATTTTATTAAAAATATAAATATCCTCGTTATTTAATTTTTAATTAAGAATATAAAGTTGAAACAAACATTTTATTTGGTTGTTATTTCCATTTTAATCGATAAAATTTTCTAATGTTGTTTAAAGAAGGATAAATTTGTTTTTGAGCACATGATAATAGCTTCTTTTAAAATTTATGACAGTTTACGACATTTAAGACTATCACCAAAAAAAATTTTTTATTAAAAATAATCATTATTTATTAAAAAAAAATAAATTTAGTAATTGCTTCTTTAAGCATTAGAACTGATATTTTTTTGTACACATGTATGTACACGTACACATTGTGCGTAGCCATTGCCGCTTGTTGTAACAACTCCCTCCGCGCGCCTAGCAATCTCAAGGTTCAAGCGCTAGGGAGGGGCAGCCGCCGCGGTCGGGCGCTCGGCGTGCTTGCATTTGCCGGTAGGCCGGGCTAATACAGAAAATTTTACAAGTCTATAACTCGTTAACTATTGTGAAAATGGAAAAACGATGAGGATTTTATGTTCAGCTTAATGCGCTCTACCTGCTTATAAAAATTGCATAAATCTTTACCAAACACCCTGTATATAAATAATTATATTACATGAGAATATCTACTCAATTATGTCTAATAAGTAAATCAACTCAAGTGTTACACTTTTAGTAAGCTTTGAATATGTTGTAATCAAAATAACACGTATTTTTTTTATATGAGCCCATATAGTTATTAAAGAGAATAAAAACCTTCTAAAAAATTAGTTTTTACAATTACAATTGACATATCAATATTATTTAATGTTCGTTCTAACGTGAAATTTTCCTGTAAAAAAAGGCATTTTTTGTTAATTAGTAATATAAACAACTTTATAAATAACTCAGAAAAATAACACACCTTAATGTTAATAAAGATATCGAAAAGATAAAATTCCAAAAAACAGAAAACAATTCAGGTTTTAGTGCCCAAAATAATTAAAAAGTAATTTTAAAAAGGTGGAGACTCTGGAATCCCGCTGGGCCGCAAAAGGTTAATTCGCCAAAGCCAGAAAATAAATTAAAAAGTGTACGATAAAGACTTTAAACATTAGTGTCACAATCAAACCGTAAGGTAATAATTAATAAATAAAAAATAAAATAATAAAATTATATAAGTAGATTCTATAATTAGATAAGTATGTTACAACTGTCACTCAATAAAAACGAATAGTCATCTCTTATTTTGGTTTTTGAAAAACTCTGATGTTGGTAGATTACAACATCAAAGCTCAAAAATGAAAAGTGTTTACTTGGTTAAGCTTACTTGTAAGAAAACAAAATGGTATTCCATAACCCCTTCCTTGCCTCTATTATTAAAAAGTCACTTGCCTAATACGGTACTTTCAGTATTTTTAGAAAGGTCTAAGGTACTAGGTTTTTGTTGTTTGGTGCCGAACAAAACTTTCAGGCGACTCGTTTTCTGATCATTTTTATCTAAATGCATCTCGAACGCAGCGCGCATTCCTTCCTGTTCAAAGGACGACGTTGGAATAGGTGGCGGTTGATATTGCGCAACATTCTTCAGCTGATTTTTGACGCAGCTCAAGCCCTTTTTGTCATGTCTTAGTGAATTTACCCAATTTTTATCGGAAAATAAATTATAATCGTTACGATTGAGATTGAAGCTTTCCTTCCGACTAATCGATACGTCTCTTATCACGCATTGTTGTGTTTTAGGCACCGCGTGACTTACGAGATCACAACTGGATCCGGAAAATTCTACAAGTAAAAAATATAGATTAAATTTCACAATAATTTTATAACATTTCATGATTAGTATAATTATTAAGATTCACATAGCATGTAACATGCTAGTAATATTACAATATTGCAATATTATTACAAATTACAATGTAATATTATGGAAATTTTATAACGCAATATATCACAATATAACATTCCTGTAACATTTGTTTTTGTTTTATATTGTAGTACGTGATGTATATAATTTTAAAATATCATTACATTACAGTACAAATATTACATGATATATCGTGCTACAATTACAATATTATAAAAACATACAATATGGTAAAGGAATAAATAAGCGGCATAATGTCTCATTATAATATTGTTATGGAAAAAATTATATTGTTGTGATATCGCTTACATTATATTGTATGAAAAAACTACAATTTTATTGAGATATTCAGATTATTACTTGATCATATTTTACAAGTTTTTAAAGGTGTTATTTTTTGTAAAAATTTTTGTAAAATATTCCTTAAAAGAATTCCCAGATTTTTTACGACTTTTATACAAGATTCCAGGTAAGATTAGAAAATTTTTAAATACAATTATAAAATAATTGTTAACACGGGCACACAAAAAATAAAAAGTTGTCTGAAAAGAATACTCTACTAGGCTATCTTTATGTATTTTGACGTGCTAAACACGAATCCGGTGTCAGAATTACTCCATCACCCACCTTTTTTTAATTAAAAAAAATGGCCTAAAAAACCTTGAAAATCGTTATAATTTCGCTGCACGTAGAAAATGGTAGGTAATAAAACAATACTAACATCGAATGTTCAGCGGCTCAAAATACATATCATGGCCTGGTCCGTGATACAGATCAATTTTGTTTTGGTGCGGCAGTGCAGCACAGCCACCCACAAAAAAATAATCTGTATCACGGACTAGACTATGATATCTTTATATATTATGAGCCGATGAACACAAATCCGATGTCAGAATTGTGCCATTACTCACCATTTTCCACGTACAAAGCAATTATTGCAATTTTTAAGGTTTTTAGACAACCTTTTTGATTAAAAAAAAAGGTAATGGGGTAATGGGATATTCTGACATTGGATTCGTGTTTAGCACATCAAAATACATAAAGACAGCCTAGTGAAGTTCAAACAACTTTTTGTTTTTTATGTGCCTGTGTAATTATTCAGTTTAGGGAAGACAGTTTCGATAACCTCGACCTTGACATATGTTATCAAGGTCATTCTCTTGAGTGACCTTCGAAAGGTTTTAACCGTCGCTCGTGATTCGTTAAAAAGTTATTAATAAAAAATTTCATAAAAATAACACATGATAATTATTCAGTATAGAAATGTACACCACATGGGTTTACGACTTTCCTTGCGAAATTCGTCTCACGTCTTGTAATACATATTAATTTTATAAGAGAGCATGAAATATAATTATCTGACACAATATAGATAGAATCGTAGTATATACAGGATGTCCTACATAAGATATAAAAGTCTTCATGGAAAGATAGATAGGATCAAAGTGAACATAAAAGTTTACCATAGTTTTTGGATATCTCCAATGATAGCCGAAATATTAATTTTTCAAATTGTACTCCCCCCAGCCGGCAACCAATGCTTGACACAGTGCTATAACTCGGCACTTCCCTCGGCGCGCTCTCATTCGTACAATTTGAGAAATTAATATATCTATCATTGAAGATATCCAAAAACTAGATTTTATGTTCACCTTGATTCCGTCTATCTTTCCGTAAATACTTTCATACCTTATGTAGGATATCTTGTATACATCAATCACAATACTCTCAGTTCATTCTTCGGTCGTTTTTCAGTCATCTAGAAGTAATTGCTTGTCACACTCAATAGTGATTCCTTACTTTCGTTTATTATGTTGTTTCATAAATTTCTATACTTAATGCATAATTATAATAAATGTTGGAATGCTTATGTGAACGTACATTTATATTGTAACGAGTACGCAGATGGGCCAATGAGTGCTTCGACACCTAGTAGAAATAGCGCGGCGCATAAAGGCGTAAGAAGAAAGGAAAAGCAGAAGAAAAGAAAACGCCGTGGACATGTATTAAATAGTTATAAGTTGTGACGTTGCAGTTTTGCTGCGGCGTCGCAGCGTCCCTCCGCCGTCACAAGGACCGAGCTCGCGCTTGAGAGAGCGTGGCCAGGAAGTACGAGGAGCGTATCGCAACCCTCGGCGAACCACATTAGTGATGTTATTTGCGATCACTAATTATATTTTTCGGATGCCTTACTCGTCAAAAGTACCGAGGAACGTCGCACAGGAATTCAGCTGGCGAAGCGAAGGAAAATAAAGGACAGGGTCAAGATACAAGGAAAGTACCGCGGAGGCTTGAGGCTTCGATGGAAGCAGCGAGAAAGGCAACACGGCAGAAAACTCGGCAAGGCGTCGCAGCGGAAAAACCGACAAGGCCAGCAGCGGCCAAGGACCCTTCAGCTATAACAACCTTCCCGTATCGGCCCCGGAGAGACTAGATGAACCGGAAGGCCGCCAGCAAAGGAGGAGGATCAAAGGCCCCGTAATCGAAGGACGCCTCGCGAAATTGCCGCCGTGTACATCGTTGATACCGAGCTGTCGCAAAGCGCGTACCCCTTATTGGCTGACGCCACGTGCAGCCAAGTAGCGCACCCCCTGCGTGGGTAGCACCATCGACTTGCGATCTCGATCGCTCTCTTCCACACCAGCCGTTGTAACTAACGTTTCAGCAACCCGGCCGTCCTCGAAGATTTGTCGTTGCGAGAGGGACGAGCGTCCCGTGTCGAACGAGGGCCGTGGCAAGGACTCGGAAGGATCTGGAAGCCGGTAAGGTTGCCCGCGACATGTGTGTGAGATTGTAAAGCCACTCGCGAGTCAGTGGTCACGCCCGCGTTCTGGGGTCGAGCTCTTTGGTGTAGTGCAGTACGCGTGGACGTACTAATTAGTGTTCGAACGATCAATCGACTCCCAAGCGTGGCGGGCCGCCGAGAACTCGCGGAGGCGAGTTCGCGTATCAAGGCGTCGAGTGCGTGGAACGCGCCCGCTGAGGATCGTGGTCCCCGGCGATGGTGGAAAGAGCACGCATTCGCGAGAGAAGATAGCTCGGCCGCCATTCTGTTGCACGCATGAGGTGCGTGCTCGTTGGATTGTGATGCGTGCGTCGCGCATTCGCGCCGCGGTTCGTGGGATTGTGCGTCAGGCTCCGGCTCCTCCAATATTTGGCGTCATTGTTGTCTCTGTTAATTCCGTTCTGTTGATATCGCGTCTTTTTCTACGGTTAATTCGTGTTGTGTTATAGCCGTTACTTTCGCGGCCTAACGTTATTCACAATCCCGTGTCTTGTCATAACTACTAGTTTAGCGTCTTCTTTTAGTCTTGCTTTTTTTCGCGCCTTCTGATTGATTTTGTTATGTTCGAGTTATTCTCTAGTTTCAAATATTTTCCGTTATCCCCTCTTAAATTCTATAACTTGCGTGTTAAGCAAGTTTCCGCTACGTTCCTTTGCTTTCTTATTATTAATTCTTTTTGTTATTTTCTTTCCTTCGAATAAACGCGCTGTTAATTTGTTCTATAAAAGGAGTGTAAGTTAATTCTTTTCTCGTCTTGCGTAAACGAACGTTCGCCTGCGGCATACTGCCCCGCCTCTTTAGATACCGCGCTAATCAACTACGACGAGCCAAGATCGAGCACGTGGATCACGATGGTGGAATGCAACATGGCGAATAAAGATGATCCATAGAACTTATCCCAGCTAACCATTTGCTGCCAAATTGTCAGCAGACTGCTAAAAATTTCTTGCGGAATCAGGTTGCCAAAACCATGGCCTACTGTGTCCTCGAGTGCGCCCAAATTGCAAGTAAAAATTGTTATCAAATCCTGATATCAAATTGGGTGCAACACCAGAGCAGACCTGTCACTAGCAATACAATGACAGATTCACGCAGCAAATTGAGAACAGATGTTGCAACGTAAACTCACAGCAGATTTACGCCAAATATGCAACAGATCTGTATTCATAAATGATGACAGATTGGCGACAGATTTGTCGAATCTTTTCATTTCTTCTTTCATCACAGTTATAATTTTATTTGAGAATCGATGTAAGCAATCTCCTGGGAAGATTTTTTAATTCAGGAGTAAAAACAGATTAAATAATTTACCCAACCCTCTCCTTAGCATCTAATATTTCCTACAAGAGGGCCTCAATTGACCTATCTATTTTCTCCCTTTATATCGCAGGTATATCATCTATTCTAGGTGCAATTAATTTCATTAAATTTCTTTGTAGTTAAATCTCACTCCCAAAAAAATGAAAATACTACCAGTTCTGTATCATAAAAGTATAATGTGGCGGTCTTCCGTCACATTGGACTCCTCCGCAGGTGCAGCGAAGGAAGATAATTTTTGCTTATCTTAGTCGCGTTGCGAGTGGTCTTTATGTAGCAAGTTGACTGCATTTTACTCCCGAGAAAGTAAGCCGCCTATCGACGGTGCCGCACTTTTTATTGCCAATTTGACATTTCGACAGATCTGCTGCATTTCTGGTATCAATCTGTCGCGTACTTTGACACACAAATGTTGTTGCATTTCTACAGGAAATTTGCTGACATTGTTTTCACTTTGGTGTTTGTCGTCAATCTGTTATCAATACTTTCAATAAATCTGCTCGCAGTTCACTATTATTTTGTCATGTATTCTGATGACAGACGTTGCTAAATATTTGCTGAATATCTGCTAATAGTGTTTGCAATGACAAGATATGTTTCTCATTTGTCGCCTTTTTGGCAACAGAATCTGTTGCCAACATTTGTCACAGCAGAAATGGTTATAGGGGTATACTAATGGAAGAGGAAAAGAACCCGTACAAGTGTGTCCAAGAAGTGAGACAGAAAACTAGTTCTGTCTCATATCTACAAATACGGCCGCTCATGCGCATTATGAGGAAAAGTTATGTTCTACCTATCCTTGTCGCACAGATGTTGGACACAGTTTCGGCATACGGACGGTATACGCTATTTCGCTTCCATTAGTATAAGTTCTATGAGATGATCAAGGAAATCGGAGCGGCCGGCTAATTACTCTGAGCAAGCGTAAAGCGGGACCATGAAGCTATTTTCGCGTGATCGTTTGACGAATTGACGCGACAGAAACGTGCGTCTGGCGCCCAACATTTGGTACATTGATAATTCTCGCGGATCGCTCGGCGATAATTGAGAGGCGTTTGAGGGAACGTCCATCCTCCCTCTCCCTTCGCACCGTTTTTGCTCCGCGTCGCGGTTCCGCGCAGCGGAACGTGAACACGCGTGACAAAGTATAGAATACAGGAAAAGTGAAACAACTTTGTTTTATAATTAAATTCACTCACCTCACATTCTAACATAGTAACAGCGTGGTTTGAGTTTCAAGGCTGTATAAGTGCTAAGCAAAAAGAAAGGAAAATCGGAGTTTGGAGTGGTTGACTACGCAGAAAGTCGACACACAAGACAAAGAAAATTAAAGTTGAAGGAATACAGTGATTCAACAACGTTTTTCAGTAAATTTGAAAAGGCAATAAATGATCTGAAAACTGCGGGAGCAAAAGTAAGTAAGAAAGAAAAGTTAAATTAGATGCCGAATAGGCTACCGAATATGCCGAAAGTTACAGTTATATTGGGGATCTAATAAATGCTATGAAAAAAGAAGCCCAAACGGTTAAATATGTTAAAATTAAAATTTAAATATCGGAATTAAAAAACAACAAAGAGGACGAGTACATGGGGAAGAAATCAAACACATTTGTTGCTGAAACTGCAAGAAAGAAAATGGAACAAAAGTGCTACAGATGTGGCAAAGCTGGACATATAAAAAAGGATTGTCATCATGACGGCCAAGCAGACAAAGGCGAACAATGGAGAAAAGAACCATTAACACGTGGTCGAGAAAACACCGGAAGAGGCCATTACATAAGGAGTCAAGAAAAGTGACGCGGCAGCTATCGCGGCAATCCAGGAGAATACCGCGCTAATTAACAGCACGACTACGACGAGCCAGGATCGAGCGCGTGGATCACGATGGTGGAATGCAACATGGCGAATAAGGATGATCAAAGAAATAGGTTAAGTAAAAGCGAAATTAATTGGCTATTAAACAGTAGGTGTACAGACCATATTATAAATAATAAAAATTATTTCAATGAATGTATTGAATTTAAAAAATCCAGTAAATATTTATTTAGATAATAAGAGTGTAATACAAGCTACAAAAATTGGCACAGTTATTAGCAATTTTAAAACATTCAGAAATAAAATGTATGTTAGGATAAATAACGTATATTACGTAAAAGATATGCATTTAAATTTACTTAGCTATGGAAGAATTACGGATACACATACTATTGTTTCTAAAGATAAATTAACAAGAATAAACGATAATTATGATAATTTTATAGCAGTAGCTTGGAAGGAAAAGAATTTGCATAAAATAAAAAGTAAAATTAAATGTATTAATGTAAGTGTTTCAAATAGTAATAAAATTAAAAGTCAGAAAGAGAAGTAGCACCGAATGTTGGATCATGTTAACTTCAATTATTTGAATACGTTAAGTAAAAAACAATTATTAGAAGATATACAAATGAATTAGAGTCAGAATTCATGAAATGTAAAACTTGTATTGAAAATAAAATGCATAATATACACCATTTAAAAATAATAGAAATCAAGCAAAAGAAGTTTTAGAAATTGTTCATATAGATGTATGTAAAAAATTTCAAACAACAGGATTAAATAGTGAGAAATGCTTTGTTTCATTTATTGATGACTACAGTAAAATAGCTAAAGTTTATCCGATAAAATTTAAAGCTAAAAGTTTTAATTGTTTAGTAGAATTTGTAAACGAAAGCGAAAACTTAACTAACAAACGAATTAAAATATTGAGATGCGATAATAGAAAATAATATGTATATAATCGTATGTATAATTTTATAAAAGAAAAGAGTATCATTATTAATACGTGTCCGACTTATGTACATGAATTAAATGGAACAGCTAAACGATTTAACAGAACCATTATGAATATACCATATCTAGATGTTTATTAACTGAAGCAAATGTAAGAAAAAAATATTGGCCAGAAATAGTCTGTGCAGCTAATTATTTGAAAAACCGTACTTAGGAAACACTATTAAAAAGAAAATTCCTTATAAAATATTCTTTAAAAGAAAGCCACAGATAAAATACTTGCGTTTATACAGAAGTAAAGTTTTTGTAAAGATATCAGAACAAAAGAGGACATCAAGATAGGACAAAAAAAGAGATCTAGGAATTTTCTAGGTTATAGCGATGCAGGGTACTGATAAATAAAAAAATAAATATTGTTAGACATGTAGATATTATAAAAGAAAATGTAAAATGTATTGGCTTAGATGGAAATAAATCGGACAATGAGAGTAACACTGAAAATAATGAAAATAGATCAGATAATAGTACGGAAAATGACTCAGACTTAAAGTTAAGTAAAACAAAATTGAAATAAATAAAAGTAAAAGTAAAAATAATAACATAACTAATGAACATGAGGATGAAGTAACAAGATCAAAACGTAAAAGAAAACAAACTCAGAGATACAATAATTATTATAAACAAAACAGTTGTGTTTATGTAAATTATTGTGGCGCAGATACACCAAATACATTTGAGGAAGCAATAGAAAGCGATAAACGTGTATATTGAAAACAGGCTATGGATAAGGAAATTAATTGTTTAAAGAAAAACAAGACTTGAGATCTAATAGAAAATGTACAAAATAAAAGGGCTATAGATGTTAAGTGGATATATACAAAAAAGTCTGATAATTGATATAAAGCTAGGCTAGTTGTTTGATTTCAACAGACCAAAATAGTCGATGATATATATTCTCCTATAATAAAATGCAAATTTTGAAAATTCTATTAACATATTGTTGTCAAGTAGGGTTAAAAATAGAACAAATGAATGTAGAAACAGCATTTCTTAACGGTAAAATAAATTTTAAAATATATATACAACAATCAAAAAGATATGAAGATGGTACGAATAAAATATGTAAATTAAAGAAGGCGTTGTATGGTTTAAAACAAAGTCTGCAAGCATGGTATAAATGCTTAGATAACTTTTTGAAAACTCTAGGACAGTGCCGGTCCTGGAAGAGGGCAAACGCGTGCCCCGGACGCAGGCAGCCGGTTTAAGAGGGCGGCCGAAGGCTGCTCTCGGAGTCTTAATGTTTTATAAAAATGAAAAAACAAAATCTCTCAATTTGTAAAACGATAATAATGTGTAAAAATAATTACAACACACCTCACATAATGTGAAAAAATAATTAATAGAATATCAAAGAATAAGTAATTCTAATAAAAAGTATAGATTAATTTTAATAAGAGCATTCTCTCTCGCCAGTTTGCTCAGTGAATAATATAGATTAAAATCTCAAACAAAATCTATACTACAACTGAGCAAGCGATTATGTTTTTTTATGCAGTGATACCGGAGATTTTCCGGTAGCGGAGATTCAAAAATAGCAGCCGCAAACAGTAGAACAGCACTTAAACTTATCAAAAATAATAGACAAATTCGCATCTCTAAAAGCCAGAAGAATTATTTTGAAAACATAAGTAAACAGTTATTTTATTTATATAGTTATTATATAGTTTATATTGTTTATATAGTTATTTAATTTTAAAATATTTTAAAAAATATATATTTTAATATATCTTAAAATTATTTTTGTTTTTGTCATCTTCTTTCTAGGTAATTATTGAGATAAAATGCATAATACATATTTTACAAATAAAATTATTTGTTCATTCTATCCTATATAAAGTACGAATATTTTTGTATTTTCTAAAATTTTAACGGAATAACGCGGGGCGGCGAAAAATAGGTTTGTACACGGGCAGCCAAGTATCCAAAACCGGCCCTGCTCTAGGATTTAAGAAAAGCAACCTAGGTTACTGTTTATATACACTAGCCAATAAAGAAAATACTATACTTGATAATATTTGTCGATGATCTATTAATTTGCTGTAAGAATAAAGAAGAAATTAAAAGGGTTAAGAATTTATTTCAAAGAAATTCAGAATAAAAAATTTAAATGAAGTAAAAAAATATCTTGGCATTAATACAGATAGATTATAATTATAATAAACATGAAATAAAACTAAGCCAAAAAAAAAATATACCGAATCATTAGCTAAAAAATATAACGTACAAAACAGTAAACTTTATAGTATACCTATGGAAGTAAATTTAAAAATTAAAAAGTCTAATGCATGCGAGCGAAATATCCAATATCGAAATTTGATAGAAGCATTGTTATATATAAGTTCAGGCACAAGACCTAATATAAGCTTCAGTGTTAATTACTTAAGTAGGTTCCAAAACTGTTACAATAAGACGCATTATAAATATGCCGAATATTAAAATATTTGTATTTAATAAAAGACTTAAACCCCTTAATTACATAAGAAATGAAAACTGCCAAATATTAGACTGTTTCGTAGATGCCGATTGGGCTGGTGATAATCTAGATAGGAAATCTACGTCAGGATATGTAATTAGACTATTTGGAAATGTAATTTACTAGAAATAAAAAAAAAAAGAAAAGTGTGTGACAAAAGCCTCTACATTTACTGACAAGGAAACCTCGCGAACCCAAAAATTCTGATTTTAATGAAGCTTAGCATAAATATAGAAGGAGTAAATACATGAATTAAAAATTAAAAGTTGGTGCTTATAAACGGTTTAAAAGGTTGAAACCACCCTTCAAAAATGTTGAGTTTTTGTCTTTTCTCGATATATCTCGTAAACTAAACAAAGTATTAAAAAATGTTTCATATAAAAGTTTTATAGTATAAATACCTCTATTTAACTATGCTATTTATTTTTTCAAAAACAAATTTTTTTTCTTTGAAAAAATTTTTTTGAAAAAAATAAATAGCATAGTTAAATAGAGGTATTTATGCCATAAAACTTTTGTATAAAACATTTTTTAATATTTTGTTTAGTTTATGAGATATATCGAGAAAATGCAAAAATGTCTCAACTTTAAAGTGTGGTTTCACCCTGCAAACCGTTTTTGAACCAAAATAAAACATTTCTAAATTAATATATTTACTCCCTCTACATTTATGCCAAGTTTCATTAAAATTTGAAAATTTTTCGTTTGGGCTTATAAACGGTTTAAAGGAGTGAAATTACCCTTTAAAGGTTGAGATATTTTTACCTTTTCTCGCTATATCTCGTAAACTAAACAAAATATAAAAAAATGTTTCATACAAAAGTTTTACGGCATGAATACCTCTATTCAACTATCATATTTATTTTTTCCAAAATTTTTTTTTCAAAGAAAAAAAATTTGTTTTAAAAAAAAAATTTTTTTTTAAATAAATAAATAAATAACATAGTTAAATAGAGGTATTTATACTGTAAAACTTTTGTATGAAACATTTTTTAATATTTTGTTTAGTTTAAGAGATATATCGAGAAAAGGCAAAAACTCAAAATTTTTGAAGGGTGGTTTCAACCCTTTAAACCGTTTATAAGCACCAACTTTTAATTTCTAAATTCATGTATTCACCCCCTCTACATTTATGCCAAGTTTCATTAAAATCAGAATTTTCGGGTTCGCGAAGTTCCCTTGTGAGTAGCATTGTCAGAGGCAGTAAGCAAATTGAAATTTGTAAAAGAGTTATTAAAAACATTCAATATAAAATCTAATAAAAGCAATAAAGATCTATAAAGATAATTCTGAAACAATTAATATAGCGAAATACGAAAACTTCACAAAGAACTCAAAGCATATTGAAATTCATTATCACTATAATCACTACTTTACATGAATATGTAAAAAAGAGTATCATTGATGTACTCAAGGTTAACTCTGATGAAAATATTGCAGACATCTTTACAATGTCGCTGAGTAGAGGAAAGTTCGAAAATTCAGATATTTATTAAATGTTAAATAAAAGAAGACTGATATAAAACTAAATGTACATTATAAATGTAAGGAGACGTGTTGGAATGCTTGTGTAAATATACATTTATATTGTAACAAGTACGTAGATGGGCCGATGAGTACTGACACCTAGTAGAAATAGAGCGGCGCGTAAAGGCGGAAGAAGGAAGGAAAAGCAGAAAGAAAGAAAACGCCGTGCGGACCACATGTATTAAATAGTTATAAGTATAGAATACAGGAAAAATTAAACAACTTTTGGTAAATGTCTAGAATAGGTACCGGTGCAAAAAATCAATTTTTTTCAATACCAATCAACAAAATTACTATAAAAATGGAATGTAGAAATGTTTTTAGGAAAGGTGATTTGATTTTGATTTTCAAATCAATTTGATTTTCAAAGCAAAACGACGCCCACGCTTGTACTGCACCACATGGATTTGCAACTTCAGATTTGAAATTGTGGCTAAATAGCGACTAAAATTGTTTGGGTTAAAGTTAGGAAAAAACGGGGAAGGGGAAGAGACTCTTATTAAGTAATATAAAATATATTGCAACATATAAATTTATTGCATGTTTGCAAATCCATGTAGTGCAGAGAACGCGTGGGCGGCGGAGGGACGGAGGCCTTCCCAATTTTTTCTAACTCTAATTTTAATCAATTTCAGTCGCTATGTAGCCATATTTTCAAATCTAAAGACGCAAACCAATGTGGTACAGTACAAGCGTGGACGTAGTTTCGTTTTGTAACCGGGAGGAGACGGGGGCATGGGTGGACCTTGCTTCGTATGGAAAGTCAAAAACACAATGGCACAAAAAAGGTGTGGACGTTTTGGCGTTTTCGCTCCTCCCGCGTATCTCCTTCCAGTAATGGCTAATAAAATTAATTAATAAAACTCGAATTGTTTTAAATAATTTATATAAAGTTTTGAACATTTAATTTCGTTTTTCCCAAAAACTATTATCTTTATGGCAAAAATCAATAGGACATAAAATGTGTATTTCGATAAGATATACAACTTTTATTTGAAGTATTTTTTGCAATTCCCATTATACGGAAATAAATACAAGAAACCATGATTTTTATGGTTTTTTTTATAGTTTTTGCCATGAAAATAAAATTGCCTCTAAAAACATTTCTACATTTCATTTTTATAGTAGTTTTGTTAATTGTATTGAAAAAAAATGAATTTTTTGCACCGGTACTTATTCTAGACATTTATCCAACTTTGTTATATAATTAAATCCACTAACCTCACATTCTAACACTAACATAACTTAATTGAGTATTTAGTTAACAAGAAAGTCATTCAATCTCAAGTAAAATGCCCAAAATGCAATGCTATTATACATCTAGATGTACAGCATTCACAAAATCTCATTCTTCATTGTACTAAAACACCTAACCATAGTGAAAAATTTGTAGACTTAAATACAAGAGTACATACTCAAAATATCGAATGTCTGTTCCGAACGGCGGGATATTCGAGCTGGAATATCTCGATATGGCATCCAAAAGAAAAACATTATATTTATTATATGTATAGCTGAATTTATTGTCAAACGTAAATACAAATATTCCGAACGTATTGATAAATTCTTTGAAATTGTGGCTTCAATGTATCCTATTGAAGAATGTCACGAATAAATAAAATTATTATTGGGTAAATATAGAAGAGAGGGACTTTCACACCGATTTTGACGAAACTTTACAATCTTGTCTATTTTTGTGCGTAGAACAAAAATTCGTAAGTTAAAAGAGTAATTCTTCCGAACCACGGCTCCACCTCCAAATGAGCTGAAATATTTTATAGTGGCTTCTTATGGTTAAAAAGTAATGTAAATAATAATTTTTAGTCGGGGGAAATCCAAAAAAAGATTATAAACAAAAAAGATTTAAAAATGTACCTTGTTTTCTGATTAATATGAAATGAAATGGTTTTTTTTTCGCAGAACAATGAGCGACAGCTTTTATACATTACTTGAGGTTCGGAGGTTTATAGGTTGTCATGATCTTGACAACTTATAAACCTGCAAACATAGACATAAATCTGTGAAGCAAGGTCTACTCTATTTGATTAAAGTTTCATAAATACAATACATAATATCAATGCTTTACGTAAAGTAAACGACGTCCATACTTGTACAGTACCATAAGGGTTTGTGACTTTCCACGACAAACAAGATCCACGCTGTTCGTTTCCAATGATTACCATTAACCAAATAGCGACAAACAATTGATAGATTAGAGTTAGAAAAAATTACGGGGAGAGTGCAGGGGAGGAGCTCTCCCGGGACGGGGGGGGGTGGGGAGCGAGTGGTTACGTCGCCCGCCCCGATACACACACTGACGATGGGGGGGGGTGGGGTGGCTGGCTAGAACCCGGCCGTCCCTCAGGGATGAGCCCCCTCACGACCATACTCTCGCATCATAGCGGTTTGAGTGCCGCGGGGGGGCATTCGGGGCTGCGGTTGCGTACCTTAGTGATCCCGCAGCCCACCGATTGCCCCGGAGGCAGACAGTCACCGAGGGGTTTAGTGGGTATGCCGCTGGGCCTTAGCGGAGCACGGCAATGAATCTCACATAACCCTCGCCCTCTCTCCATGGTGGAGGTATGCGTAAAGCGCATTCCCCTCGTTAAAAAAGGGGGGGGGAGGAGGGGCTCCGCCTACGCGTTCTCTATACCATATAATTGGATTGTTTATATACACGCACCGTACTTTTGCGCATTTCTATCCAGGGCACCCCTACCGACGGGTGAGTGGAAAGGCTCCCTTGCATCTCCCCCCTCCCCCCTCTGTGTGTGAATGCGCGTGCGTGCGTGCGTGCGTGTCCCTGGACGAACAAATTTCATTCCACATTAATCAAAAAACAATGGTACGTTTTTAAATCTTTTCTGTTTACAACTTTTTTGGACTTTCCCCGACTAAAAATTGTTATTTACATTACTTTTTAACCATAAAAAGCCACTACAAAAAATTTCAGCCCATTTGGAAGTGAAGCCGTGGTTCGAAAAAATTACCGTTAAAAGTGTCGCATGTGTATGCAGAAAACGCGCGGGTGGCGGCACTCCTTCCCCATATTTTTTCCTAACTCTAACCCAACCGATTTTAAGTCGCTATTTTGCCACAATTTCAAATCTAACACGCAACGTGGTCAATTGAATATTCATGGCCAAATAATGACTTAAAGTTGGTTGGGTTAGAAAAAAATACGGGGAGGGAATGCAAAAAAAATTAATGAAACTTTTTTATTAAACACATTGATGCCTTTTTTAATATTATGAGAAAAATGTACGCAGTACAATAATATTCATTATTAAGACAAAGCACGCAATTTTGCTATTGTCCGCGAACAAATCATTATGCCACTAAATTTATATTATCTTATTTTCTTTTTAAATATCGTATCCTTAAGAAAATATATAGATCTAGCTTATTAAAAATAGAAAAAGCATTAAAAGTAATGTTAATTTAGAACAGTGTATTTTTTTTTCTATTGTCACTAATGCCTTTTAAAAACTCACGAATCACATGAGAATATACGTAAATGTGTACATTATGTTTATCGTATTAATCAATTATTGACATTTTGCATTTCCTTTAAAAATTTTTCTCAGAATTTTGTAACAATAAAGCACCATATAGAAAAAAAAGCATGTACAGTAGAAGCTCCATATAGTCACGGTCTCGGAGGTTTGCGTCGTGGCATTGAGTGAAATTGTGGCACTACAAAGCAGGCCTGCCAGATTTCCAGATTTGGTACCAGCATATACTAGAAAAAGCTGAGAGCTCTGACAGTCATGTTTTAAGTGCCCTTCAGCGCCCTCATGACATCAACGACGTGGACATGTACTACGTAACCAATTCACATTAGGATCAAGGAGTAACACATATGTGTGTAGAATGTTGGTTCCATTCCGTAAAGAGTAAAAAAATTAATTAATTTATTAATTAAAACAGATATAACATAATTTAATCTTCTATTTTCGCACAAATCGTAAATCTTTTTAAATTAACAGTTAATTTTTTGAGGAAAAGATGTACACATTGGCCAAGAGTGGATTTCTATCATTTACTTTCTTTCTTTTCTTTATTTCTTTATTTAATAAATGTTTGGAAATTGTGCATTTAGTCGTTTACGAATCGTTATCATTGACATTCTGCAACGTGTTGTTAAATAATCGTCAGTATATATATTATTTTATTTTAATACTGTATATATATTCCTAATTCTAATAGAGAGCACAACAAGAATATAACTATTAGACTGAATACAATTTTACAACATTTTATTTACAAAATAATAACAATCAGTAAGAGTTAATTTAAAAAATTGTCACTTTTCTATTTGCATTAAATCACAGAATTATTTATGAATAATTTGTTTTAGATTATATATTAATGTAATTGTGATATTAATATAAGCGCGCGCACACACACACACACACACACACATTTAATGTATAAAAAAATAAAAAATTTATTTGATTTTTATTTTAAAAATATGCCGGTCTTATAACGTAATTATGTTAACGAGCGAGACAATAATAAAATCGAACAAAGTGATAATAAAAGCATGCAAGGATCAATCCAATCATGGATCTTCGAGATTATTTTGCATGATAACTTTGTGTTATCGCAAGGACATTTCGTACACAATAGCACGGAACGGGACCAACATTATACAGATACGCGTTACTCCTTGGCCCTAACGTGAACATTGGTTACGTAGTACATGTCCACGTCGTTAATATCATGAGGGCGCTAAAGGACATCTAAAACCTGGCTGTGTCAACTCTCAACCTCTTGTGGTATAAGTTACCCCCTCCACGGCCAAAACGTGGTACCAGATCTGGAAATCTGGCAAGCCTGCTACAAAGTAACCCCACTCTATCGACAGAGTGGAAGAGTGGCGTACACGTGAGCAGGCTGCGCGGCGCTGATGCGCGGTAGGACGCATAGTGGGGGAATAGATTTCCCCTTCGGTGAGACAATGAAAAAGGCATTGAGGGAAAACGCAATAAATCGGAGAGTGGCATTGCGGAGCTTCTACTGTATTATTTTGGCAAAAAAGCCTCCTATCGCTAGACAGACCCAGTGAAAAGCCAACTTTTATTTTTAATCTATCTCCAACAACCGTGACAAAAGAGTAGGTAACAAAAGCAGACGACAAACGCGCCTTGGTCATTCTGCAAGAAAGGAAACAGGCGAGCGATAAAAATACGCAATCGCAATCGTAACCTTTTTAAAGTACCGAGTCCCACGTATATAAGGCCAAATTTCTCGGAATAAAGATCACTTCGATATCCACTTCGATATACACAGCTTGATTTAACTTCCGTTCTTTTCTGGCAAAACCGAGATATACGTCCAAAGTAAGCATCTTTACCCATGCCAAGAATTCTTCAGCATAGCCGTTCGGCTACCGTCGCTCCTAGTAATAATAATCGGCAACAGTGAAGACAGGGTAAAAAAAATCTCTACTGCTGCCTTCTCATTTGTCATCAAACGCATACATTCCGTCACGCTACGAACATCAACGGACGAATCTGAGAGGTAAAATGTCTTTGTTTCCTCCAAAAATTTCCAACAATCGCCCAGGCTCCGCTCTCTTCTCAATTCATGATGAGAAGCACGGGAATCAAGCGTCTTGATTTTCGCTGACGGTCTCGGCTACCGTTAGACTTCTCACCAGTTCTATGCCTCCATCTTCGATATACAAAATGAACGACAAAATGCGTATAATAATTCATGAAAGGATAAAGGGAATTGAGATAAACGTAAAAGTCCCATATTATTTCGGGATATTCGCAATAATAACCGAGAGATTATTTTTCAAATTATACGAATAAAAGCGCGTCGAGGAAAGTGATCGAGTACTATAGCACGGTCCAATATATCAAGCATTGGCTGCTAGCGCCGAGGGAAAAGAAGAAACGCGCCGTTACCCGTGTTTCGCCTCTCCCCCTCGCAGTACCGTTCGTAACCAGTATTTCGAAAACGTCTCGACATTAATTACAAGGTTATGTTATAAAAAATAGGGTGTACCAATTTAAAAATTCAAAGAAACCTTTGCTTGATCTTGACGGTACTACTCAAAATCATATTAATATCAATAATCAGTACTGTGTAATACGTCACTTAAAACCCTACAATTTATATATATAACATTTTTTAATATACCGTTAACCCTACGAGATAATTGCGTGAATCGATTAAAATACGATCCTTGTATATAAATAAATGCACGCACACACACAGAGGCTAAAAATTTTGATAGAGGGCTTGCATAGAAGTAGAATGGATTAAACGGAAAAGTCTTCCACCATTTTATAATTTTCGCAAAGTTTGCATACAAGTTTGTTAAAGAGTTATTAATTTATAAAAATAGCCAAATATATCCGGTTTATCACCAAATGCGCACAGCAAGATAGAAACCGCCTAGTGAGAAGTACTTTCGCCAATAGACACGCGGAGATTTGTTTACAAGTAGCAATATTTATGTGAAAGTCATATATTTGCATTTGATGGTAAGCCGGATAAAATTGGCTATTTTTATAAAATAACAATTCGTTAACTATTGCAAAAATTGAAAAATGATAGAAGACTTTTCAATTCAGTTTAACACATTCTTTAAAAAGAAAAAAAATGTAAACTTCAACTTTTCTGTCTAAATTCAGATAAAAACAATTCAAATAAAAATTTTCATCAAAGTTGTTAAGAAAATGATCAAAGGTGTAAATTTATTAGAAAAAAATAAAATTTAAAAGTAAAATTTAAAAAATGTCCTTAATTGTTGATAAAATCTAAAAAAAAAACCACATTTTTAAAACTAAAAAGTCTCTAAAACTTGTCGATTTTCTCGGCTTTATTATTAAATAGGGTATTAAACATTTAAAAATTTTTATATTTAAAATCCTTTATTATATCAATATTTCTTGGTGTAAAATAATCATGCAAAGTCTTGCAGCTTTCATGACTGAGTGATTGTACGCATTTAGTAAGTTCTTCTACACTCTGATTCAGTGAATTCTACTTGTTTGAATTTATTACCTTTCCAACAAAACGAATCGTCATGCCTGGATTTCTGAGTGCTCACAAATTCCTGCACTCTTTTCTTTTGCGCATAACTTGACGAATCCCATATCCTCTTCTGTCCAATTGTCATGCACCTGCCGTAAGATTTATTATCGTTCGCGCGACTCGTTTCACTATCAGATCGGAGAGTAATGGTATTATCTTTGACGGATTGAGAAGGCGCATGTAAATGTGCATTCGTGTTCCTTGAATAAATGCACACGACATTGTTGTTCGGCACTTCATCGCCAATCTTGCCATAAATATTGCCGTCGAGCGAAAATGCATCGGTATTTAATTGTCTAATTTGCGCGCTATATGCCATGTCATCATTCAGGTTCCTGTGTTCCACATGTATGTGATCACCAAGCAAAGGCATCACGTGCGGAACCATTGATCTGTTTATTGTACTTTGTTGATGTTCCGCATTTTGCTGTGATGTCATGAAATCTTCTTGCGTAAAAAAACTTTGCGAATTGTCGAATCTTCTATCAACAGATCTAAACATGTAACAACAGATGTTATTAAATTGGATTCATAAACAATACTTATGCAACATAGAAAATATCCCGGTGAAACTTTTTCTTTCATACGAATTGAAACACTTTTCAAAAATATTATGAGAAAGTCCATACTTGGTTCAACGAAAAACGCCATTTGAAGACAAGTTTTTATCTGATTCGCGCAAGGGCAACCCCCACCATCTTACTGCTCGTGCTGATTGCCAATGCTAGCAACAAATAAGCAAGACCACCGGAATATTTGGCATGTTGATAGTTAAATACCGTCGAACGGCTCGGTTTCATATTACGAATACATTTTTTATTTTAATACTTAGTTAAATTAACGATGACAAAAGATTGGAATATATTAATAATATAATATTAATAAATATCATAAATGAAATAACATTAATAAATTGACAGTGCTGCAGTAAGATAATAGCCGTGGGCCTGAGTGCGCCATATATATGGTATCAATTATATAAACGTACAAACCTTATAAAAAAAATAAAAAGCATCGAGATAAGTACAACAAACGGAAAACAATTAGAATCGGCTACATAAAGTTTTGAGAAAAATTGCTAAAATGTGCAAATAAACGCGCAGAGGACGGGCACTGTGGGCCTCAATCACCCTATATATATTAGGTGTACAAATAAGTTTCCGCCGTTTGACAAAAGTTGGGCCACCAGTAAGTTATGGTTAAAATTGTCAGATGTAAAACGTCATTATCGTAAGGTTGGACATCTGTCAACAACATAACCTTAAAATATTAGTGAATTTTTATCAGTATAATATATTCTTTTGTGTGCGAAAATGTTTTGAGCCGAATAAGCATCATTTGCGGGAACTTTTGATTTACTTCTTCAATTTGAAGAAATCTGCAGCTGAGGCGCATCGATTGCTTGTACAAGCATATGGTGAGGCTGCCTTAAGTGAGAAAAGTTGTCGTGAGTGGTTTCAAGAGTTTGAAAACGGTGAATTTGACATCGAAGACAAAGAACGTAGCGGAAGACCGAAAGTGTACGAAAAGGCGGAATTGAAAGCATTATTGGATCAAGATTCGTGCCAAACGCAAGAACTTGCACTTACATTAGGGGTGACTCAACAAGCAATTTTATATCGGTTGAAATCATAAATGCCCAATTTTTGATAAAAAACGGCGGAAACTTATTTGTACACCTAATACATCATACAAACAAAATTACCTTTTTAAAAAGGCAAAAAAAGGCGCTAAGTGGTTTTTCCTTTGAAAAAAATTTTTTTTCTGAAAAAATAAATAGCATAGTTAAATAGAGATATTTATGCTGTAAAACTTTTGTATGAAATATTTTTTAATATTTTGTTTAGTTTGCGAGATATATCGAGAAAACGCAAAAATGTCTCAACTTTGAAGGGTGGTTTCACCCCTTCAAGCCGTTTTTGAACCAAAATAAAGAATTTCTAAATTATAAATGTATTTACCTCTTCTAAATTTATGCCGAGTTTCATTAAAATCAGAAAATTTTCCGTTTGGTCTTATAAACGATTTGAAGGAGTGAAACCACTTTTTTAAGGTTGAGATATTTTTATTTTTTCTCGATATATCTCGTAAACTAAACAAAATATAAAAAAATGTTTCATACAAAAGTTTTTCAGCCTAAATATTTCCATTTAACTACGCTGTTTATTTTTTGAAAAAAAATTTTTTTTAATTAATATAAATGTTTAATAAAATTGACTTTTATGTATATAGCATTTATAAAGTAATTATACTATGTGATACTACGTTTTATTTATATCATCTATGTGTATATTATGTATGTTATATATTATCTATGTCATAATACCATTTATATTATCTGCATCCCTGTATGTATTAGTTTTTATCTAACAGTTGCGCAATATTAGAGTAGTCACATTGCTTTCACAATGTTCATTCTGTCTACATCACATATTTCACATTCAAGTTCTATATTCGTCATGTCACGGTATGTATCATATATGAAATGGAAATCATGTATTAATAAAAGTTCGGTATCTTTATTAATGATATTACGCGTCACTTTCACATCAGTATCAAGTCTAACGTGTGCTTTATTAGTACATCAGTATCACATCTAACGTGTGTTTGATTTTTCTGTTAGATTGTTTTTAATTAAGCGAAGCATAATGTTACACATAAATGTTGCGAATGTTCTTAATATGTTAATTATTTTATTTCAAATTACACATATTCCACCACACCTATAAATAAAAGAGAAATAAAATTACGTGATGTGATAAAGGATATTATAACAAATGCAGTAAATGACTTATCATTTGATATACACACACATTTTGCTTTAAAATTTCAAAATTATTGGGAAGTGGATTTACCTGACATAAAATATGTAACAGATGAAGTGGAAGAATTTTTAGAAAATGATAATGATGATTATGAACCTGATAATAAAGATAATTGTGAACCAGAAGACGAAATTTTAAATAGTAGCTATAAAAGGAAAGCCGTCAAATATTGGAAAAGTGGAAAAAAAGGCCGATACTCTCTTTCAGGAGTGCAACGTCGCTTCAGAAAGGTGAAGTCCCTACTACAATTATCTTTTTTTTTTTTAATTCTTCCTTATCATCTGTTACATATTCTATGCCAGGTAAATTCACTTCCCAATAATTTTGAAATTCTAAAGCAGTATCAGTGTGTACTCCTCTTTCATTTATAGGCGTTGATGGAATATGTATAATTTGAAATAAAATAATTAACATATTAAGAACATTCGCAACATTTATGTGTAACATTATGCTTCGCTTAATTAAAAACAATCTAACAGAAAAATCAAGCACACGTTAGATGTGATACTGATGTACTGATCAAACACACGTTAGACTTGATACTGATGTGAAAAGGACGCGTAACATCATTAATAAAGATACCAAACTTTTATTAATACATGATTTCCATTTCATATATGATACATACCGTGACATGACAAATATAAAACTTGAATGTGAAATATGTGACGTAAATAGAATAAACACTGTGTGAAAGCAACGTGACATTCTAATATTGCGCAACTGTTAGATAAAATACAGGGATGCAGATAATATAAATGTATAGTATTGTAACATAGATAACATATAACATACATAATATACACATAGATGATATAAATAAAACGTAGTATAAAATAGTATAATTAGTTTATAAATGCTATACACATAAAAGTCAATTTTATTGAAAGGAGGATGTTAAAAAAGGTCGATTTTCCGACTATAAAAGGAACCCCAAATTTGAGTTCCAAGGATATCTATGAGGATATAATAATTGTTTTTATAATAATTATAAAAACAAAGAAGTAAAAAAACAAAATAAAAGTTTTTCAACAAAAAAAGTTTAAAAAATAGAGACAACAACCACCACGTCCTCGTTCGTGTCTCTGAGTTCGGCTGAGTGTGGTATTCGTGACAATATTTGACATTCTGCCACGCCATATTGAATCTGCCATTTGGAATTTCGGGATCCCGATATTGAAACATTATTAGCAATCTCAAAAACTATTGGATAAGTATTTAACCAGAAGCTGGTTTGACTGAAAATTCTTCCATGCCACAGACTCGACTTGTCTCTGGATAGACGCAATTTTTAATCAATTTGACAGATTTTCGACATTTTCCACAAGTCTCCAGAAAAAAAATTGCCATTTCCACTTCTTATACGGCTCATAGACATCCATGACTCAAACTTTTTGTTCCTTTTGTAGACGGAAAATTGACCTTTTTTAACATTCTCCTTTATTTTAATTAAATTTTTTTTCCCGAAAAATAAACAACGTAGTTAAATGGAGATATTTATGCTGTAAAACTTTTGTATGAAACATTTTTTTTATTTTGTTTAGTTTACAAGGTATATCGAGAAAAGGTAAAAATATCTCAACCTTGGAAGGGTGGTTTTACTTCTTCAAACCGTTTGTAAGACCAAACGAAAAATTTTCTGATTTTAATAAAACTTGGCATAAATGTAGAGGAAATAAATACATTAATTTAGAAATGTTTTATTTTGGTTCAAAAACGGCTTGAAGGGGTGAAAGCACGCTTCAAAGTTGAGACATTTTTGCATTTTCTCGATATATCTCGCAAACTAAACAAAATATAAACAAGTGTTTCATACAAAAGTTTTACAGCATAAATACCTCTATTTAACTATGCTATTTATTTTTTCAGAAATAAATGATAAAAATGTGATAAAATGTAATAAAAAAATGATATGATTATCATAAAGTTTTTTCCGTGTATTATAAGTCTATCACAAGGATTAATTTTATTAAAAATGTAAATATTCTAGTTATTTAATTTTTAATTAAAGATATAAAGTTAAAACAAACATTTTATTTGGTTGTCATTTCCATTTTAATCGATAAAATTTTCTAATGTTTTTTGAAGAAGCATGAATTTTGTTTCGAGCATATGATAACAACTTCTTTTAAAATTTATAATGACAGTTTACGGCGTTTAAGACTATCATCAAAAAAATATTTTTTATTAAAAATAATCATTATTTATTAAAAAAATAAATTTAGTAATCACTTCTTTAAGCATTAAAACTGATATTTTTTGTACACATGTATGTACACGTACACACATACTTTTTGTCGTTAAAAAATTTTATTTTCATTAAAAAAGATAAGAAACTATCATAACTCGAAGGGAGAATTTAGCGTTATGCGTCGCTTGTGCGTAGCCATTGTCACTTGTTGTAACAATTCCCCCCGCGCGCCTAGCAATCTCAAGGTTCAAGCGCTGGGGAGGGGCAGCCGCCGCGGCCGGGCGCTCAGCGCGCTTGCATTTGCCGGTAGGCCGGGCTAATACAGAAAATTTTACAAGTCACTAACTTGTTAACTATTGCAAAAAGGGAAAAACGGTAAAGGACTTTTCTGTTCAGTTTCATGCGCTCTACCTGCTCATGAACATTCCATAAAAAAATACCAGACACCCTGTATATATATATATATATGTATTAAAATATAACACATATGTCATATACATATATGTTCTATGTTTATAGTTCATGTTATATAAAATTAACAATTACGTGTTCTATGTATAAATTATTTATAAAAACTTTTTGGTTTTTAGACTTTTTGGTTTTTGGTTTATTGTTAGTTGTTGTGCATAGTTTTGATTTTTACTTTTTATTTGCATGTAATTTAGATGGAATTCATTCAAACTAAAAAGTCTACCAAACCAAATACCAAAAAGTCTAAAAATCAAAAAGTTTTCATAAATAATTTATACATAAAACACGTAATTGTCAATTTTATATAACATAAACTATAAACCAATATATGTATAAAACAATATATGTATAAAAAATTTATTGATTATATATTATATCCTAATATTTAATATTTATTTTATCAAAAGTTAAAATGATTCTTCTTTTTTTATACAAAACAATAGGCTAATTTCTAATTTCAGCTCACATTCTAGGCAATGAAACCTATTGCCAAAGGTTTAGATATCTTACAAGAAGATAAACATATTTTTATGGGATATTTATTGCCTATATTATTATCAATCAAAGAGCATTTAAATAAAAAACTAACTGAGGTGTTTTATGCAAAACCACTAGCGAATACTCTCCTAAAAGGTATTCACAAAAGGTTCGTTGTAACTTGTAATAATTATAAAATAATTAGACAAAGAATAGTATATAGATTAAAGGTTAGCATATTGTGCTTCATTAAAGTTAGAAAATTAAGCGATAACATTTGGTCTATTTTTACTTAATCGATAGTTTCATCATAAAACTTTCATGGGTATTTCAATTTAAAGTTCAGCAAATCTGTCACCAAATTGAATTTTTAATTGAAATATTTGTAAAACTATTCATAAAAAAAATTATCAAATATGCCCCATTAATTAATTTGATTGTTATTCCATTCTCCTCTTCATATCACATTACATAAAAAATATATCAATATTTTTCAGATTTTACAATCTTTATAAGTACAACGATTTGAGGATTGTTGCCTGCTTGATACCAGATTTTAAACACCACTGGATACAAAATACAAAATCTTTTTTAATCAAACTTTTAAAATCGATTGTTCAAAAGTTTAACTTTAATGATGCAGAAGTTCATACAAGTACACTCAAAGAACAGAAGGTCTTTCGCAAACCCGACAATTTTTTTATACTTCCTAACACGTTGGACCAGAATCAAAACAAAAATATGATAACTGATCATATTGTTCAAATCTACTTGTCGACTGATACATTTGCAACAAAAAAGGATTTTCCTAAGGCACTTAAACGTGCTTTTATAAAATATAATACCTCGATACCATCTTCAGCTCACGTTGAACGATTGTTCAGTGCAAGGGGGCTCATTTTTGACAATCTTCGAAATTTGATAAATGTCTGATAAAAATTTTGAAATGTTTTATTACTAAAACAAATATAATTCTTTGTTCACCAGTGAGTGTAAAAAACGACAGCAAGTGTAATAATTTAGTTCGACCTGACTGGCGACATATTTAATACAGCACGTTTCGACCGTGGATTTCGATCCTTTTCAAATGCGTTAAGACATCAATTTATGGTATATACAATTAGATTTTAAACAAATCTAAAATTTCGTGTAAGAAAAAGAAAAATATTATATAGAGGGCTGCCAAGAGTCGATACTATGATTCTCAACGGAAATTTTTTTTATGGATTTTCGGTTGTCCGTAACAACGTGGGAGGTTACCGTTTATACAATTCAGTTTTTTGTATGTGAAATCATTAGTGATATCGTTGTCACGCCAAGATTTAACCATACTATTCAATTTAGAAGTTATTCGGTTATTAAGGTCTTTGTTTAATTTCCGATACGTCATTTGATCGTTCAGCAATACGGTCATCTTATCAACGTATGTTTTTGTCTATGACAACGGTAACTTGCCCTTTATCTGCTTTCGTGACAAAGATATCATCGTTTTCCCTCAAAAACTTTCTACATTCATTAAACTTATTACTAATAAATCTATTGACATAACTTACATGTTTCGTTTTACCTAAAAAACGATATAAGTTGTGACGTGACAGCCGCAGGCTGCTGTCCGTCACAAGGTCCTTACGCATTAACATCACGCGGGCCCTGCATCCTCCCGCTCGGGAGCGGACGCAAAAGCGTGTTATCTCGTGTTTTTGTGTGTGATGTCCTACGTGCTGTCCGTTCGATTAATTATTAAGATTTTTGCGAGCGCTGTATCGCGGGTGCGGCAGAGATCGGTGGCTCTGGAGATCTCTCTGTAATTTTTGAACGTCTCGTCTCGACGGAGAACCTTCCCGGAGGTCGCAGAGTGAGGGGACATCGAGGGAGTAAAAGAAGACCCTTTCTAAGCGGGGGTCCGCAGGTAATGCCGCCCTTATCTTGCCTACCATTTGTGCCGTTTGAGAATTCCGATACTGCCGCCGAATCACGCTTTCAGAATCCAGCGACAGCGCGCGGAGCCGACATCCCGACGGGGCGACTGCAGACCCGATGCCGCATGAAGTCCGGCGGAAGGATTGCGACGGCTTATGATCAGCGAACGCCCCCGTCGAGGAAGAAATAACACCCTGATGGCGGAGGATGCGCCCGGCAAAGAGAGAAGAGACTGCCACGGAAGGAGGCGCCAGGATTCTTGTGCACGGGGCCCCTAATTATCGACCGCCGCGCTTGGATCGATCAGCCGGCGACAGCGTGTACACCGCGCTCTGTGCAAAAATCGATTTTCGGGAAATCAGCCAATAAGGGCCCGGAGTGCCGGAGGCAAAGTGGGGCGCGCCGCCGAGCGGCCCCCGCGAGATCCAGAATTCCTCACTCGTGCTGCGGACGTATTATATACTGTGCGTGTGTTCCGGAGTCCCGCGCCCAGATTTGTGAGAGAGGACGCAGGAGCCAAGATCATCCCGACCCGGAGGAGGCAAGCGAGAGAGAGGCGACGTGGTGAGACGAGCGTCAGAATACTGTAAAGCCACCGATTTCGCGGGTTGGGCGAGCCGCGGAAGAGTCGCGTAGTTACCGTTGTATTTTCCGACGTATTAAGTGAAGCCACGAGCTCGCAGAATTATCGGAGCATCGTTGTCTCGTCCGATCGCGCCCGCCCGCGTGATTTCGCTCCGTGCTGTGCATTTCGTGTTATCATTGCATTGCGTGTGCGTCCCGATCCGCAGCCGAGTCAATCGTAATTTCGTCCGGTAGTCGTATCACGAGTTATTCCCGTGTTGTAAATTGTCGCGCATTTGTAAGTTATCGTTAGTATTGTTTAATTTGGTCGATCGCATTTATGTCGCGAGTCCTTCGGTAATTGCGCTCTGGTAATAATTGATGTAGTCGTCTTGAACTGCCTGGTTGGCGAGTGACTAATAATTATCGCGCTTATTACTCGCGAGAATCTTTAGCGCGCGGAAGAACACGAGTCCGTCGCGTGCGCGGGCTCGAAGTTACTGTTCGTCCCGTTCGCCCTTGGCGAAGCCGTCATCCTATCGGGAGTTTGGCGTCCTCCAACGACGCCGGGTCAAGCGTAAACAAGCCGGAGAATTCCCGCGTACGCATAATAACCCGCTCGTTACGCATCCCGTTTTCGCGATATTCAATACCCAGCGGTCGTCAGCTGGTAACGCGCGCGAGTCATCGCCGCTCTACAGAGTCGTCTAACCTTGTAATATCTACGATCAAATACATTTGTTAATTTCTTTATTACATTTACATTGTGTAAATAATTCTCTCGCCTTCCCGATTCCATCCGCCCGCGCCGAACCTCCCCCTCTGCCATTTTAGGGCTGAGCAGCTGGATCTCGGAGCCGCTAACGCCCCGATCGCCTAACGAGCGCCCGTCTTTTCCGTGGTTTTATTACCGTAACGATAATTAGCGATTTGGTGCAAACAAAGTGGTACGCTTAACGTACCTGGCGCCCAACTGAGTATTGCATCGGGAAATTTCACGAAGACAGTCGCCCCGACACCCGGGCGGCTCCAGAGACGGAGGCGAAGTTGGCCGTCGCTCGCGAGCACGTTAAGGATACTGCAATTTGACTGCGTTTCGTCTACTACATTATCGGGTATCTTGTAAGTATTGTATTCTTAATTATACATATCAATGAATTGTAAATCGCCTAACGGTCTGCATCGGATCTTAATGATGGACATAATTCTTTTTATATTAAATTTAATTTTCTTAGCTTTATTTTAAACAGCGCGCCAACAGAATTCGTCAGACTTAAGATACAGTAACTAAGCTAAATTTCGATGCTCAAGCATATCTTACAATCCCCCTTTCCTACTTTCCCCGAAAAACGTGTGCAATTGAACGGTGTGCAACTAAACGGTGTGCAATCAAACGGTGTCCAATCGAACGATGTCCAATCGAATGGTACGCAACTGAACGGTGTCCAATCGAACGGTGTCCAATCGAACGGCGTTCAATTGAACGGTGCGCAATTAAACAGTGCGCAATGTTTCATGTCTAATAGCACGGTGGGCAATTGCAACGTGTTCAATTGTACTGTGCGCCACTCGACCTCTCCCCTTTTCGTAATAAAATCCAGTAGATTCAAGATTCTTCTTTTATTAGATGGCCAATATATTGGTTCCTCTATTGATATGGTTTAAAGATGTAATTTTTTAATAGTATTAAATAATTTACGGTCTTTTGGATTGTTTCTAATCCCTAGTGGGCGTGCTTGGCGTTGTAATCGCTACCCGCAATAAACTTGTTATTAAATATATTTAAAAAATGTTTATATTGTTCTTTTTAAATTTCATGTTTGAACTGTATATAGATTACACAGAGATTATTCCAATCATCCACTATATTTGTTGTATGTAGATGGATACAGCATGCTTGTATTTCATAATATTTAATATTGTTGCGAATAATAATACAGACTGAATCTTCATGAGTTGTTTCATCTGGATGCAATGTGAAAGATGTTAAGTATATGAGTACGTTGACATAGTTCTTAGTAAGGTATGTGTTTGAAATTGGCATTATGTCAATTTCATGTTTGTTTACAAAATATTTTAACTTCTGTAAATGGTTTGTGAATCCATTGACATTTTAAATTGCTATTTTAAGTAGCCTGGCCATTATGATAGTTTATAGATTAGCTGTTAATAAGTTTAACATTAGGGCTTTCAATACCGGTATCTTGGGATCCCGTAATACCGTGGTCCCGGTTGAATTAAGACTCTTTTTTTTTTTAATACCGTTATTATCTGTAATACCAATACCGGAATTACGGTATTATAAAAAATGTAATATAAAGATTCGAATTTACGCACGCTTCTTTGCCGTATCACTGTGACGTCAGCCGACGCAACTAGAGCTGCGTTACGTAAAGGTCCTTGCACAATACCAGGCAACAGGCAACATAGAAACAAGACATAAAAAAGAGAAAAAAAGAAGATTCTTTCTCTCTTTTAGTATTTCTATTCTTATTGCCTGTTGTCTAGCTTTGTGCAATGGGCTTAAGGCTGAAGTCCTACGGATGGAAATTGACAACGAAACGGAATGACACGGCCCATCACGGAATCGTTCTGATAGAGCTCTTTCAAACATTTCGTCGAAGCGGTCTCGTGATTGGTCGTGTCATTCCATTTTGTTGTCAATTTCCGTCTATGGGACTCTAACCTAAAGGCGCATATGCGAAAAATTAAAAACTGATTGATAAAAAATACGTATTTAATTTTATTCAGGGTTGGGTAAGTTACTTTTTTTTAAACTAAGTTAAGTTAAAATTAACAGTCTTGAAAATTTAACTTAGTTAAGATATAAGTTAATCTATAATAAAATTAATTGAGTTAAAAATTAAGTTAATTATAAAAAGTAGTTGAAAATTTAAAAGTTTATTTTAAATTTTATTTCACAGTCTTGTAACGGATAAATGACAGTACAAATAACGGAAATAACAAACATCACTTTATTTATTATACATTTTATTTAGAAACATACTTTACATTTTAATTACAAATACTTATTAAATTTTAGTAATAAAATTTGCATTACCGGTGTCTGTTAGTAAAATTGACTGTAAAAATACCGTTGTTGACATAATTAAGAATAATATTAGTACATTATTTCTAACCGACTGTAATATATTGTTACGCCCTTGCTCGTTTGATCAATCAGTTGTTCTGATCAATCGATATATTAATTTTCGTGAAAACCGTTGTCAACTGTCATGAGCTTGACAAAGCGAATAAACAATAAATTGTCTCTCGGTTTCGGATTTGGACAGTTGTGTGAATAACCGCTGGAATAAAGTCGCTTAATTTATAAGTGTTGTGTGTCTTTTTTCTTTCCGCGAGCGCGCGCGTAACAATATTAAACATATCAATGAGTTATAAATCGCCATTTTCTAAATATATTTAATAACAAGTTTATTGCGGGTAGCGATTACAACGCCAAGCACGCCCACTAGGGATTAGAAACAATCCAAAAGACCGTAAATTATTTAATACTATTAAAAAATTACATCTTTAAACCATATCAATAGAGGAACCAATATATTGGCCATCTAATAAAAGAAGAATCTTGAATCTACTGGATTTTATTACGAAAAGGGGAGAGGTCGAGTGGCGCACAGTACAATTGAACACGTTGCAATTGCCCACCGTGCTATTAGACACGAAACATTGCGCACCGTTTAATTGCGCACCGTTCAATTGGACGCCGTTCGATTGGACACCGTTCGATTGGACACCGTTTGATTGGACACAGTTCGATTGGATATCGTTCGATTGGACACCGTTCGATTGGACACCATTCAGTTGCACACCATTCGATTGGACACCGTTCGATTGGACACAGTTCGATTGGACACAGTTCGACTGCGCACTGTTCGATAGCGCACCGTTCGATTGCACACTGTTCAGTTGCACACCGTTCAGTTGCACACTGTTCAATTGCACACCGTTCAATCAAACGCATATTAAATATTCATACATTATATCTGCGTTTACAATGTGTACATGGGTTAGCGACTTTAACGGGGTGGGTGTGAGAGGAAGGGTCGAAAGCCCCCCTTGCACCCCGTGTGTGTGTGTGTGTGTGTGTGTGTGTGCGCGCGCGCGCGCACGCGTGTGTGCGTGTGTGTATGTATGTAAAGCGTTCACTGCACCACATGGGTTTGCGACTTAAATGGTGTGCAATTGAACGGTGTGCAACTAAACGGTGTGCAATCAAACGGTGCGCAATCAAACGATGTCCAATCGAACGGTGTCCAATCGAACGGTGTCCAATCGAACGGTGTCCAATTGAACGCTGTTCAATCAAACTGTCCAAACGAACGGTGTCCAATCGAACGGTGTCCAATTGAACGGTGTCCAATCAAACTGTACGCAATTGAACGGTGTGCAATGTTTCGTGTCTAATAGCACGGTGGGCAATTGTAACGTGTCCAATTGTACTGTGCGCAAATGAAGGCCTCTCTACGAAAAGCATACTAAACTAAATATTCAAGCGAAGTTCTACTTATAGTTATCTTCCGACCATTCCCCTGTTAAAATTTTAATAAGCAGTAGGATTCTACGTAGAAAAAGGTCATATAGGCTCCATAATAACAAAATTGAGACTACTTTTGCGAGCAGATTAGAGAAAGTTTGAATATTAAAATAAAACTAAAAACGAAAGCTGACGCGTTGCTAGTAGTCGAGCATTTTAATTGCTACGTCCAACAAGCAACTTGGAACGCAACTCCCTTTGAAAACAACACAAATGTTCTAATTAAATACTTTAAAATTGTTAGGAACAAAATACTAGAAAAAACGTTTAAAAATTGTGCAAGTTGAAACTTGCACATTACTTCCTCATAGCTTTTATATGTGACATTAGATTTGCATTTTGTTTTCCCATAAGTTTTTAAATATACAATTAAAAAATTAGCAAATGTCACTTTTTTGGCTTCCTCATAGAGGAAGCTTTATATATTGTCAACAAACATTTGTTGACAATATATAAATCTACATTTATCTCTTAAATGTAGTCCATAAAAAATAAAAAATATTTTATTTTTATGAGCTACATTTCAAAGTTTCAATAATTAAAACTTTTCTCAAAATGTGTTTTGATAACTTAAAATTAATTAATGGCAATTTTTCTAAATTTATCAAAATCTTTAGTCTTTTCTACCCGTATTTCATATAAATTTCGTAAAGAAATGGTTAATCAGATCTGAAATTATAGAAATTTCAGTAAATTTGGCACATACAAACACATACATACATACATACATACATACATACACACATACCGACATTTTTTAAATTGTTTTTACGACGTTTGTAGAACATTCTGGACACTTTGGCAAAAACTTAAAAAAAATTTTTATACAAAAACTATAAAGATTAGAACCAGAAGACCGAACTAAGCCTGATTTCGCCTCCAAAAGTAAGGCGAAAATCTGTCCGAAATGTAGTACCAAATGGTGGCGCTGGAGACAATGATTTACCGGAAACAATATGGAGTATAACGACAAACATTTGACAACAAATGCAAATTTATAATAAAAATCTTAGCAATTTTACATTTAGAGTACTTATCTCAAATTTCTTATACCAAACATACAACTGCGTACAGCCTAGCACCACTAATACGGCTGACTACGATAAACTTAGATTAGACAATTATATCTACAGTTGGAATATATTTCGGTATATTAGCATCGTCAACGCCACCATTTGGTACTACATTTCTGACAGATTTTCGCGTCACTCAAAACTACAGAGATCGGTCTCTTGGTTCTAGTCTTCATAACAAAAACAAAGCTTCCTCTATGAGGAAGCAAAAAAAAACTATGGCAAACTCTTCGATCGCCATCGTTAAAAACTAAATTAACCCTCTGCCTACACACCTTATTTTTCTCCCAAGTCCTACACACAGGGGTTACGCTAACCCCAAAATTTCGTTGACTTATATCTCCAAATGTATATTTAACCAATTTTAACTTTTTTTTTTAATCGAAAGGAAAAAATCTCAAAATTATAATGGTCTTGGCTGAAAAGTCGAAGATATTAAAAAAAAAGATTTTTTTAAAAGAATGAGAAAAGAAAAATTTTTGTAAAAATTTGCCTTTTTTTCAAACGCTCGTATTTACTAGAAAAAAATAGATAAAGTAATTAAAATGGAGATCAATGGAAAGGGGAAAAGTTGTACTTAAGAATCTATTGTCAGTTTTTTTATTCTGTTCAAAAAATATATTTATTTTGTAATGTGAATTTAGTAAAAAATGAATGCAGTTTAAACACAATAGTAAAAAAATAGTAATATTTATTTAAAAAACAATTATTAATACACAAAAACATAATTATTAATACAAAAAATATTTATTACAAAAGATTTTTGAATAGAAACTCCAGATTACTAAAGAAAGAAGAAAAGGACAAAAAGACTAATCTAGAAAGACAACTATATAATGTCGGAATAGCAGATTAATGGTAAATTAGAAATCTATTTTACTTAAGAATATCATTAAAACTTTAAACGTATTTTTTTTTAAACTGCATTTTAAAGTCGGCAAGCAGCAAAATTCAAACAATTTTGAATCAATTTACTTAAAATTTTAATAGAATCCTTAAAACTAAATTATTTAAAAAAGTACACATGAATTTTATGATTCATTAAATATTTCTTAAGTCATTGAGCATTTAATACGCAATTTTTTACAAAAGAGAACACTTTCTTCAAATGCTCACTTTTTCAAAAATAAATATTTTTTAATCCTTGTGAGAGCACCTGGGTATTCGGATGCCCACGGTGCATTTTTGCATGTAAGTAAAGTAAAAATTAAACTTTCGTTTGGAATCTCTGGATCGCCGTTATTTAACTCAATTCTAGTTGTAAGCAAATATGCATTTAAAAATTTTTTAAACTTTTTGAGTAAAAATAATCGGACTTAAAGTATACATACATCGCAGATACACCCGGATACACAACATAAAAAAATTAACTCTGACTGGATTATTAGTTTGTTATTAATTCATGCGCGTGAAATGTGTTGCGTAATAATAAAATTGTTGTGAGCAAGGCACTCACAATAATATAATACTGGATAATACAGAATATGAAAATTGAATTAAGAAATTAGAATAGCTCGCCGAAAAAGACTCGTTATCGCGAGGTGTCAAGTGACACATGCCTCGTGTGCTGCCGGCCGACCATCGCATGGAATTTAGCGAAGTTCAGCTTAGCAACGATCATGCCACCGAAAATGCACGTTTGGGTTTTGACAATTGTTGCTAAGCTCGCGAATATTTCCCGCGCGCCGGATGTGCGCGGTTATGACCAAATATGATCATGCGGAGGACCCATTGCCCCACTATTATGCCAAATCCGCGGCACTACTTAAGCCGCTGCCGAACAGCGAGCCGCGGGATCAGTCATAGTCAATTAAGTCGATACGTACGGCCCGCGAGATTAGCATACAAACTTAAGAGTTCGGGACTTAGTCGCAACGCATCTCAAGCGAGCGAATATACAGAGCGCTATCTCAGAGCCGCGCGCCGTATCTTATCACCTCTGAGTAAAACAACACGACACCTTCGCCGACCGCGAGTGAAAAAAACTGCATTGTAACTTATAAAGAATAAACATCTCTTTTTAATTATCAAAAACAAGTGTGTCAGTGACTCGAGGACCCTGCCAACAAAAGCCTCCTTTCGCGAGTTCCTACTCCTAAGGCGGCAACGAACCCAACAAGATTATTTGTCGCACCGCAAGGTACGGCAAAATCATTTGTTGCACCGCAAGGTACAACAAAATACATAAAAATTAATATTTAAAAAAACTATTTATTGATTACATTCTTAACATTTGGCAAAAGTTACTGCATGTTTATTACAGACAGGCTTTTTACATTAAGAGCAGGTCTTTCGTGTTTGTCTTCTTTTCTTGTCTGTTTATAACAAATATGACAAAAACCAGTGACTTTCTTCCTTTCTGATGCATCTCGTTCAACCGCACAATCTGAAGTAGTCTTCACAAGATTTATTGGCCGCCCGATCACTCCTTCAATAGCAATCTTGGTGCTATGATTTCGCATTACTTGTAAATTTAAGATCAATCCTCAATCGTTGGTTTTGCAAGTTCTTTGCTCAATTGGTACACGAATAGCCGCCGCTGGTTAGTTTTTTTCGGCAACATTTTATTATTTTCATAATAAATTAGATAGGAAGCGAGTGACCTAACGTCTAACATGTTAAAAAACATAACTAGTGGCCATCTCAAAGTGCGACGTCGCGTAGTGTATCTGCTAATCATATTTATATTTATTATAATTTATTATAATACGTGATAATGTAGGACTTCTTCTTAGCATCATCGTTCACAGCCATATCAGAAGACATCGTTGATATCATAATTACTGATTTATTCTTCTTCGGTATGTATGAGCACAGCGTTACAAAAAATACCTCAAAATCGCTAAAATCTTTTTTAAGTTAAGAAATAAAACATGATCACTAAATCTATGTCGCTGAATCTGAATCCGTTGTCTGCTAAACGCCCTCACACCACTATTCGCCCCTAACCTCAAAAAATATTTCAAAATTCTTTTATGTTTGACTCTCTTTCGACTCCCAGAAAAAATCAAACATTCAGAATATAACTGCTGGCAAATCTGTAGAGACTTTAAAAAAAAATTCAAACATGATATTAGGTCAACAATCAGGCTTTACAAATTTTCCTTGTTCCTTATATTTATGGCATATCCGAGACCGTGATAATCACTATAAAGAGAAAATATGTTCAAAGAAAACTTTGTTTAAACCATATTCAAAATAAATCATTACTAACTCTGGTTAATCTAAATAAAAATATTGCTCCCACCTCTTCGTATAAAACTTGATTTAATAAAACAGTTCGTCAAGGCTCTCAGAGGAGAAAAAATGTTTTGAGTATTTAGAAAAAACAATTTCCAGAAATATCTGACACAAAACTGAAAGAAGGCATTTTGGACCACAAATTCGAAAAATGTTAAAGAATGAGAATTTCATTAAGTCAATAAATAAAACTGCGTGGATTAGTTTTAAGAATGTTATAGAGAACTATTTGGGCCATCATAAAAGTGACAACTACGAACAAATATTAACAAATATGGTGGAAAACTTAAAAAAATTAGGATGTTTAATAAATCTGAAACTGCACTTTTTAAATTCTCATCTCGATTATGTCTCAATAAATTTAGGAGATTATGGTAAGGAACAAAGGACTTCCGTTTCCAGTGCGTAAGATAGTGGCACGTTGAGTAAAGTGCGATTTTTGTAAAGTGGAACGTGAAAGAGAAAGGGGGAGATGGGGAGGAGAAGAGGGAAAAGGAGGGAGAGGGAAAGAGAGAGAGGAGAAAGGCGAGGAGTGCATACATAGAGGTATTTAGGGAGAAAAGGGGTCGGGATTAAGAGTGCATAAGAGTGACGGTCTGAGAAAGGACGAAGTGTAGAAAAGAACAGCATAAGAATACTTACGCAAGAAAGCATAGGATACATAGAGACAAGATAGGAAGCAGATAGGGGCCAGAGGTAGGGTGGTGGCCCAGTCGTGCTGGAAATTTTGCGATTATTTGTATCCTCTCTTACTTTAGTATTACTTTTCATAGACTAAAGGAATAAAAGAATAAAGGAAGAATTATAAAAAAAGGCAAGAGGGAGGAAAGAGAGAGGAAAAAGTTGGGGAATTGTGGAAGTGTGGAAGAATGGTTAAAGAGAATGAAGAGAAGAAAGAAGAATTCGAGAAAGGGGGAAAGGAAATTAAGCAGAAAGAAAGTTTCGGGGGAGCTAATGGGGGAGTGAAAAATAGAATTATAGAAGCAATAACGGGACTAAAAAAATAATAAAAAAAGAAATAAAAAAAAAATAGGAGAAGAGTGAGGAAAATAAGGGAATACGAAAAGAGAATAAAAGAGCAGATAGAAGAAATAGGTTAAAAGAAGTAGGTTAAAGTTAGAAACTAAGTATAGTATTAAAAATCGTATTTTTGTATTTAAAATTGTAATCCAAAGGAAAACTAATAAAAATTATACATAGTAAGAAACAAGGAGAACGATTTCATCAAGACAAAAATAATGGAGCATCGCTTTCAAGGGAGATGGAGTGTTGTACCCCTCGTTGTGAGTACGATTGGGGATCGCTGCCAGAGATCTCGCGAGAAAGGTATTTGTCACTTACACCGTTATTCGTCTTGAGCACTTTTATTGTATTATTCGTTTACAGTGAATAGATCGCGACCCCGCAAGACAGTGTCGCGTCTATGAGTTCGCTGTCTACGACGCCGCAAAGCAGAGTGTCGTGGTTGTGTATTTACAATAATTTATATCGGCGATACACGACCCCGCAAAACAGAGTGTCGTGTGTTATCTTAGTTTGTCCATTTCGGATTGACCCGTCCCTCACTTTCTTTCGCCGGTTTATATATCCGATAATTCGGTAGTGGATCAAAAGAAGGGGAGAATTGCGTAAGGGCGTAAATCGGTCAGTATTCCAAATTATTGCTTAGACAGCAAGTGCTGTCTAAAGAGCATTGCGCTAATTGTCGAGCGGATTGCGCGGAACCTCGCGCACTGCGCTCGATGCTGACTGCTGCAGCTGACCGACTTACGTCATCGTGCTACTGACACCTTTTTTATTGTTATGAGCGTGTCACTCATAACAGGAGTATAAATATGATGACTAACTACTGTTGGACTTTGAAAAAAGAAATTGTAAGAAAAAAAGTCACGCGTATAATAAAAGAAAGCCATTCTATTAATCTTTTGAGAGTAAAAAAGTTAGTAGGAAAAAATAAATAGAGAATTGTGACACACAAGAGTAGTCCCAGAAGTATCCAATCTAACAAAGAAACTGTTGTAAACCGATTACAACCGTATGTATCGAAATTGCGAAACGCATCTTTCGAAAGACATTGCAAGAAGCACCTCTTTCGAAAGACGCACAAAAATCCGTCGCGCTCACGGAAGTCCCAAGTAACTTCCGTGAGATTACAACAGCACGCTCGGAAGTAGTTCGTATCGCCCTAGAAATAGGCCCTACGCTGCAAAATCAAAACCGCGAGGCTACCGCGTTCCGATGTCGAAACGCTTAGCCTCGCGGAAGCTACCAACGCCCGGTCACTGGCCCCCGAAATTGCGCCAGAAACTATCATATATAAGCGCGACCACGCTGTAACCGAGCGGAGAGTAACGTAACAACGTCCGAGCCGCGTCGCGTACTATACACCTTAACGCGAGTGATACCCGACACCATCACAGCTGACTGTAAGCGCAAGAGAAAGAAATAAAGACAACGAACAAACAAGTAAGAAGCGTCTTCTTTTGTCTCATACACCGAGCCGAACCATCACCCTTTAGGTCCTAACCTTTAAGGCAGGACGAATCCCAACTACTTATGGGAAAGAATTCCCGAAACGAGCAAACGCTCACAACAAAACCAAAAAAAATTTAGGAAAAAATATCTTTATTTTTCAACATATTTTTCAACATTTCTCCTTTTAGCTCGATATACTTTTCCCAACGATGTTCAATAACTTCGATACCCTGTTTATAGTAAGAACCGTCAAACTCCTCAAAATAGCCATCAACCGCAGTTTTCACCTCTTCATTGTTGGCAAATCTTTTACCACCCAGCCATTTTTTCAAGTTTGGAAAGAAAAAATAATTCGAGGGGACTAAATCTGGCGACTAGGGTGCGTAAAGAAGCAATTCAAACTTTAAGTCATTGATTTTGGCCACTGTATAGCACTTTTTGAATTGTTTACGGTGTCTGCTAGCTCACGCACTTTCAGTCGACGGTCATCCAATACCATTTTATAAATTTTCTTCACCATTCCTGGCATGGTCATCTCATTTAGTCGACCACTGCTATGTTCGTCTTGGCAGCTCGTACGGCCTCATTTAAACTTCGCCTCCCAATATTTTACTGTTGTAAACGAAAGAGCAGACTCCCTCAGAGTAGAAGCTAGCTTGGCTTTAATATTGGTTGGACTGAGACCTTTCAAATTATTAAAGTTGGTACAGTTGTACATGTGTTTCGCTCTGCCGCTCACATTGTAAAAGCGCCAGGGTCGGCATAGCCAAAACTTATATTATCGACAAAATTTTATGTAGCGCTGCGAGCCTCAGGTTAGTTTAGTTCAAGTTGATCTCTCGCACGTAAAGCGCGGCTCGCCTGTGTATAACCTCACTTCAAAATAAATCTTTATTTGCATAAGACGTGCAGTTTTGTCCTACATAAAATCGTCTGTTTTTTTACCCATGCACATTTATTTCGACAGCCAAAAAGTCAGTACAAATAAAAGTATTGTATCACATAACGATGACCAATTTTTTCCATGTTTTCAAATTCACTGAAAGAGTTTACTATTGATGGCTGCCAAACAAATACTAAATAACGTAGCATCTTCAAACTTCACACTTAAACTTTATAAGGTTGATACTTTCTACCATAGTAATATTTTTTAAACAACAACCGCCATTTATACGTCAGGTCGGGTATGTCTGGGACTATCCCCGTATTTAGGATTGAAAAGAAATTCTAATGTGTTAAGATTACTTCGACTTCAAAATTCAAATTCAATATCTCTAATAACATAAGTAATCTATAATCTACAGATTTCAGTCACAAGTGTTCACTGTTCAGTTTCAAAAACACTATTTTAGCGATTTTGAAGAATTTTTTGAGGTTAGGGGCAAATGGCGACATGATAGCGTTTAGCAGACAACGAATTTGGATTCATTAACCCTAAAAACATAAATATGGTGGTTATCTTTTACTTGTCCGGTTACCTGTTACTTGTTAGGTTACCTGAAAAAGATCGTTTTGGCAATTTTGAAATATTTTTTGAGGTTAGGGACAAAACCTGACGTGATGGGGTAAAACAGACAACGGATTCAGATTCAGCGACTCCAAAAACATAGAAATAGTGGTAAAATCTAGCAAACAAGCAACTTTTTTTGTGTAATCAATTTTGATGAAACTTGTTTCGATATATTATCATGTCAAGTGTTACTGTGTAAAAAGATAATCGGAACTACTCAACCGTTCGGAACCAATATCAACCCCAAAAAAGGGGAATATTTTTGCGAGAAGCGCGGCAGCGTGCTAGACTCGTAATTTTGATATTGTTCAAGTCTCAATAAGCAACTTTTTTTTTCTTCAATAAAAAAACTTTTTAATGATATGCGATTTTTTAACATGTCATTAGAAATACAATTACATTTATTAATTTCCAGTCATTTTACAGAATATATCGTCGCTTCCGAATAAAAGAACGTTAACTAGGAAACCGTTTGAAAAGGGCGTTAACTCGGAAGCTGATTGAAAAAGGCGTTAACTCGGAAACCGATTGCAAAGGGCGTTAACTCGGAAGCCGGTTAAAAAAGGCGTTAACTCGGAAGCCGGTTGGAAAAAGCATTAACTGAAAAGCCAATTAAAAAAGGTGTTAATTCGCCTGCTAAAATTTTTCGCTTTATTTTAGTTTCGCAACACTGCCAAAATAATTTTCGTGCTTGATTTAAAACATAAACATATTAAAACAAAAATGAATATGCAGATAGGTAGAGCACCAAAATTATTCCGGCAATGCTAAATTAAAGCAATAAATTTAAGCGCGCGAGTTAACACCTTTTCCAACCGACTCCCGAGTTAACGCCCTTTTCAATCAGCTTCCGAATTAACGTCCTTTTTAATCGCCTTCCGAGTAAACGCCTTTTCCAACCGGCTCCCGAGTTAACGCCCTTTTTAATCGGCTTCCGAATTAACGTCCTTTTCAATCGACTTCCGAGTTAACGCCTTTTTCAAACGGCTTCTGAGTTAACGCCTTTTTATTCGGAAGCGACGATATAACAAATTTACCATGCAAAGAAAAAAAAATGCACTTCCATAAAATAAATAATTAAAACGTATTATTTATATTAATTTTACTTTATGTTAAAAAAAACGTGTCATTAAAAAATTTTTGCATTCAAAAAAAAAATTGTTCATCGAGACTTGCCGACTGAACGCGCAATGTCAAAATTACGAGTCCGCTGTGCTACGTACTTTCGCACAATTAATTTGTTAACAAATTTATATTTAAAAATTTGAAAATTTTGATCAAGTGCCATGTCTATTATAAAAAGCCCTTATATAGACGCTGTTTTTTTACGTATTTTCGGGAATCTTTAAAACAATAAGAAATTTAAAAAATGTTAGCGCTGAAAATGTTTAAGTGATACATGAGCGGATATGATACACTAGAAGTACTTTATTGTCGAGAATACACAATAATCAGAAACTATTTTGAGTACGCGAGATAGACACGTGAGAAAGGAATATCGGTTGGTGAAGAACATAAACCAAAGAATATAGAGATGTGAAACCAAGAAACATATATGAATAGATGTCGATTGGCCAAGCGACTGAAGCGCTCGATCCGTATGACGTGGACATACACTTAACGCTGATTTGCTAATGTCTAACAAAAAGTTCAATTTTTTTTAGTTTTACTCGCCTTTAGAACTTTTAAAAATTTCGAGTTTATAAACAAATAGAATTTCTCCAAAGATTTTGATCGGAAGAAAATTTTTTTCACACATTAATAGTGCTACAAATCCTGATTATTTGAGTTTAATTACTTTAAAATATCTTAATCAGATTCGGAGATATTAAAGGTTAAAGTTAGTCACTGTTTGTGGCTAAACTATGTAACATATTGGCATGAACAAAATACATATTGGCAGCTTAATCCAAGTAGTTTTTACGTATGTATTGTACATTATTGTTAGCATTGTTCTGCTTCTTAAAAAACAATTATAAACGTACCGCAACCGCACAAATTTCGTCGCTGTCGCAGAAAGTGGAGGAAGGGGAGGAGAGATTGCCGTTAGCATGCAAAGCAAAAATAAATCCGCGAGCTTCAAATTCGCTCACGCTGTAAAAAAGTGATTCTCTCAGCAACGGTTGCACGAATCGGGACGTTTTTTTAAAATCAATATAGAAAATCAAGAAAACAACGAATTTGATGTTAAAAATTTAAAAAATCCATAAACTCCATACTTATTTTAGGTGTTTCACAATATCCACACTTTTTTGCATATTTTAACAAATGTACATTATATAAGTACATTATATGTATAAGTACATTATATACATTACATATATTATATGTAGTATGTATAAAGAACATTTTAGGCATAAAAAATTTTTCTAATTTGCCTATAACAAAATTTGTTTAAACAAATTTAGGCAAAGAACATTTTAGGCTTAAATTTGTTTAATTTGTTTATAACAAAATTTGTTTAAATAAATTTATTTTAACAAATTTCGTTTAAAAAAATAAAAGTTTTTCACGCCTAAAATGTTCATTGCCTAAATTTGTATAAACAAATTTTGTTATAACAATTAAAAAAAATTTTTTATACTTAAAATATTCTTTTGACCTAAAATGAAGTTTTTAATAGTTATTTTTCCGATCCTCCCGTAGTAATAATTAAATTATTTTAAACTTTTTAAAGTTTTTATATATAAACTTTTTTAGTTTATATTTCTATTAAATAAAAAAATTTTTAGTATTATTTTATCTTCAATTTTATTTTTTATAATATTTGTACTTATTAATATTTTATTTTTAACTTTATTTTTAAATTTTTTGTAACTTTTTTATTTTGTTTTAATTTTTTAAATTTACACCATCTTTCTTATTTATTTAATTTACACTAAATAAATGTTGACAACAGTAACTAACAGTTAACTAGTTAACAATAGTAACTAATAGTATATAAAAATAATATACATCCGTTTAAATATGCAAAGAAATGTGGATATTGTGAAACATCTGAAATAAGTAGAAAGTTTATGGATATTTTTAATTTTTAACATCAAATTCGTTGTTCTTTCAATTTATATCAATTTAAAAAAAAAACGTCTCGATTCGTGTAACCGTTGCTGAGAAAATCACTTTTTTACCGCACGAGCGAATTTGAAATGCGCGGATTCACTTTTGCTAGTTATAAAAGCTTGCAAAGTTTGTTAACAAAAGCAAATAAAAATTTTTTTTGTTTATAACTTTAAAGTACTCTTAAAACCGTTCGACTTTTGTTTAAAAAATTTTTTTTAATCTTTTATAGTTTCAAAGATATTTACATGGAAAAAAAAACCGATTTTTTTCAAAGGGGTGTTTACCCCCTCAAAGTGAAAGTTAGCAGAAATGAAAAATAGTTCCTTATTAGGAACAAACTGCTCTACTTGCATATAATTTTTCAGAATTTTCTGAATTTTCAGGTTCGATAACTTCTTTTGTTAGAACAAGCTGCCAACATGTATTTTGTTCATGTCAGTATGTTATACAATTTAATTGCAAACAACGACTAACTTTGATCTTTAATACCTTCGAACTTAATCAAGATTTTAATCTAGTTGGGCTCAAATTAACCGGGCTTTGCAGTATTATTAATGTGTAAAAATTTTCTCCCGATCAAAATTCTCAAGAAATCAAAATTCTATTCGTTTATAAGTTCAAAATTTTTAAAAAATTCTAAAAGAGATTGAAACGAAAAAATTGAACTTTTTAAATTTTTTATTGTTTTAAAGCAGTGCTCGACGTTAATTGCCCTTTTCGGACAGATTTCAGAGGCGACGCCTACCGTTCCCCCACTACCGCTCGTTGACAGCCGAGTCGCCGAACATACGTGAACGCCTCAGACGCGTCTAAAAAAGTATACTAGGTCCCTCTAAAAAGTATACTGCGGGGTTATATCTAAAATATTTTTCTCGTTACATACCTTTTATTTTTATTAGATAATTGAATATTAATAATTTTATTATTAATATATATTATATAATATAATATATAGTATATAAAACTATTTTACATATATTATGTCCGGGGGACTTCACTTTTATTACCCACCTTTTAGAAATAAGGAAGCCAGACGAAACATTCTGAGGCTTATCTACGGTCAAAGGAAAAATAAATAAATAAATAAATACCTCCGCGCCGCAAGGGTGTCTGCTTCCCGTAATCAGAAAAACCCAGGACACTAAGGTTAAGACTTCGGCAGGGACCAGGCCCCGGCGAGGTAAAAATTTTAAATATTTACCGATCCTTGACAAACTAAAAGCACTTATAGAATTTTTTTTACTGCAGATGAGCGCCAGATGGAAATCAGATTAATCGAAAGAGACGAGGGCACATTTGGTTTCAAAGGTAATAACATTTTTTATAACGGATGAAATGTTTATGGAAAGAGGACCAAACCACCTCAAAACGTCCAAAAGCTATAAAATGTTTTTAAGTCAAATTTACCATCTATCAACCTTGAAGAAATGCGCGGCTGGAAAACATAAATTTCCTCCCCCGTTCCTAGATAAGAACATCTAAAAATTCCATCCCCTTTTTCCCTTCGATAAAATTAAATGTGGGAGGAAACAGAGAAACTTTCGACAGATTACTCAATGTATGATTGGTTAAAAAGGAAAAACTATTTCTCCAATAAAAAAACTCAGAATTCCCTTACCACGCAATTCTGAAAAAGTGTCCTACCAATTAAAATTTTTGAACGACCTATATCTGGATCCTCCCTCTGTAAGACTCTGCATATATTGTTGTGCAGGCCCCTGCCTGTTTGATGGGTCAGCTGTTCTGACTGATCGATATATTGATTTTTCCGAGAGGAGCGTTGTCAACTGTCGTCGGCTTGACAACGCCGATAAACTGCGAGTTGAATCTCGGTCTCGTGCTCGAGAAGACATGTATTCTCTGTCTTAAAATAAAACCGCTTGTTTATTAAGAGAGAGTGTGTTTCATTCATTTCCGCGAGCGCGCGTGTAACATTTTGGGGGCTCGTCCGGGATCCTGTGAAGCGCGCGCGTGTTTTTAGTGGAAAAGTGCGCGGAGTGAAAGAGTGCCAGAAGAGAGGAAGGATGGAGTCGATGGGCTCAGCTGCTAATGCTACGGATTTAGTAAGAGGACGTTCCCTGCAACGCGCGCCGGCGAAAAGAAGGCGCGCCGAGACTCCGGGACCTTCTTCGGGTACAGCGGCGCCTTAATTCTTATTACTCCTAGAGGAGCTCCGTCAGATGCGCGAGAAGCAAGCGCGACAACAGCAGGAATTCAAGGAGACGCTGCGGTCTCTTCGCGGGACAGATACTCAGCTAAGTCCTTCTAATAACATTCTCCCGGTTGAAAGTGCGGGTGGCGCGGCGCGAATGTCCGGTGCGGACGTGTGTGCGTGCGGGGATGTGCCAGCGAGCGGCTTAAAATTAAAATCCGACACTTTTGACGGGTCGGCTCCGTTGCGCGAATTTCTTATTCAATTTTCGCTTGTCGCGGTCGCGAATCAATGGAGCAAGGCAAAAAAGGCGGTCGTTTTGTCTTCTTGCTTGCGAAGAAAGGCCCGCTCCGTTTTGGACTCTTATGCCGACGGGATAGAATCGATTTCTTTCACGGAGCTCAAATCTAAATTAGAGTTGCGATTCGGAGAAAGTGAACTCGCGCAAAACTTTTACTTACAATTTACAAATCGAAAGCAGAACGCGGGCAAAGATTTTACGACATTGGACGCGGATCTTGAGCGGCTTTCGCGGAAAGCATATCCAGAGTGCGAGATAAAATAGCTTGTTTGCAATTTGTTGCCGCACTTGCGGAAGGATTTATCAAGCGTACTCTTCAGGTGGAGGGGATAGCTTCGCTTAGGGTGGCGATTAAACGCGCAAAAACGTTAAAATTAATAAATCAGAGTAGTTTTTCAGAAAGGGCTTTGGGAAATTTCCATTCCGTTCGTAAGGAGGCTTCAGAGCAAAAGAGAGAGAAAAGCGCGCAGGACAAAAAGAAGTCGGGGGAGGAAAAGGGCGTTAAGAGGCTGGCGTGGGCCAAGTGTTGGACGTGCGGAAAGACGGGGCATTTCCGCGCGGACTGTCCCGTGAAGGGGGGAAACTCGACTTTCCGGAGCGGGTTCGACTTTGGGGATGAAAGCTCCGACGGTCAACGTTTTATTAAAAAAGCTGACGTTTTTCATAGTAATTATGTTTTTATTAGTGATAAGAAAATTTTGTATATAAAGAGAAATTAGACGGAAGGTCTTGTTCCTTTAAAATAGACTCGGGCTCTGACGTTTCGGTGGTTAACGAAAAATTTATCGGAAAAAGGTTTTTCTTTGAAAACCGGAAGTTGTATTTTAAAATACCCTACCGGGGAGAGGGTTCCTTTCAAGAGAAGGGTCGTGGCTCTAGTTCATTGGGAAATTTTCGTTGAAAATTTCTTTTATTGTAGCCGATATACGATGATTGTTTACTTGGTGCTGATTTTCTTAAAAAGGTTAATTTGGGGAATATTTTTGATGCCTTTTTCTCTAATTCTGTTCCTGTGGTGAGGAAAGTTGCTCGTATGGAAGCATCAGCGGGAAAAATTTTTTCCGTTTTAGAAGAACTCATTCTTAAAAATTCGTCTAATCTTGACAAATGTCAGAAAAATAGTTTTTCTGATTTTTCTTGAAGAATTTCGTAACGTGTTCTCGAAAGAAATCGTTGCTGGAAATTGTGATGTTGTTCAACATTCTATAATTGTTCAAGATGTTTCCCCGATTAAGCAGACGCTCAACGGATTTCTTTGCATTTACGGGGGAGGTGGAGAAAATAATTGAGGAGATAAAGGAACAAGGCGTGATTGAAGAGTCTCGAAGTCTCTGGATTTCTCCTGCTGTCTTGGTCAAGAAAAAAGACGGGACAATAAAGTTTTGCGTGAATTACCGAAAGTTAAATGCCGTAAGAAAGACTCCTATCCCCTCCCCAGGATTGATGACATATTCGACCAACTCTCAAGTAATGTTTGGTTCTCAACCTCAGATTTGAAAAGTAGTTACTGACAAATTAAAATCCGTCCCGAGGATCAAAGGAAACTGCTTTCTCTGTCGGGAGGGGGCTATGGCAGTTCACTGTCATGCCCTTTGACCTATGTAACGCTCCCGCGACTTTTGAGCGTCTCATGGAAAAAATTTTTAAAGAGTATTTGTCAAAAATTTGCCTGATTTACTTAGATGACGTTATTGTTTTCGGGAAAAGTTTCGAGGAAATGTTAAAAAATCTTAAAATAATTTTGCGTCGGATTCGGGAGGTTAATTTAAAGATTAATCCTAAAAAATATGTTTTCTTTTCTAAAAGTGTTAAATATTTGGGGCATGTCATTTTTGCGATTGGCATTACTACCGATCCTGAAAAAGTTTCTGCTTTAAAAAAACTGACCGGTTCCGCATTCTAAAAAAACAATTGCGTAATTTTCTCGGTTTTTGTTCTTACTACCGTAAATTTATGAAAGGTTTTTCTTCTATCGCAAAGCCCCTTTTTGTCACGGAAGATAAAATCAAATTTACTTGAGGAAGGGAATGTCAAGATGCATGTGACAAACTAAAGAACATTTTATCCTCTTCTTCTATGCTTTCTTTCCCTAATGAGGAAGATAAATTTATCTTGGATACCGATGCTTCGAATATTAGTATCGGTGCGGTCCTCTCGCAAAAGCAAGCTGGAGTGGAAAAAGTTATCGCGTATTTCAGTCGTGTTTTGAATAAGGCTGAAAAGAATTATTGTGTGACTCGCCGAGAACTTTTGTTGAGTCAGTTAAATCTTTTACTCATTATTTATTGGGTCGAAAATTCTTTGTTCGCACCGATCACGTTTCTTTAAAATGGTTAATGTCTTTCCGGGAATTGGAAGGTCAACTTGCTCGCTGGTTAGAAAGGCTGCAACGCTTTGAGTTTGAAATTGTCTATCGGAAAGGACAGTCTCACAAGAACGTGGATGAAATGTCTCGACGGTTGTGTGAATCTTCGGAGTGCAAGAATGCTCCAGAATGGAACGAAATAGCGCTCAAGAATCGGAGAGCACGATAGCTCAAATTTTTTTCCCCGAAGGTAGTGTATTGGAATGGCGTAGAAATCAGAGAAAAGATCCTTGTATCGCTTTCGTAGGAAGGAGACGGAGGAAACTCCTCCTCAAACAAAGCTCGCTTTTCAGGATGTTTCTTCCCGGATATATCGCTCATATTGGGATTCTCTCTATCTCCGGAACAGTATTCTTTACAAGAAATGGTTCGCCCCAAATTTGAAGTCGACTGTTCTTCAACTTGTTGTTCTCCGCAAACGAGTTAAGAAAATTTTGTTGCAGGCCCATGATTCTTCTTCAAGCGGCCATTTCGGTGTTAACAAAACACTTGAGAAGATTCCTAAACGTTTCTTTTGGGCGACCTGTAAGCGGGACGTGGAGAAATGGTGCAAATCTTGTGACGTTTATAGCCCTTCCAGGAAAGGTCCTGCTGAAAAAAGGAAATCTCCTCTTCAGGTTTGCAACATTAATTCTCCTTTCGAGAGAGTCCATATGGACATTTTAGGACCTCTTCCTACTATTACTTTGGAGAAATAAATATTTACTTGTAATTGTAGACTGTTTCACAAAATGGGTTAAGGCTTTCCCGCTGAAGAACGTCAGAAGACAGTTGCGGAAGTCTTCGTTGGTCAGGTGGTGTCAAGACATGGGATACCTTTTGAGCTCCACACTGATCAGGGAAGAAACTTTGAGTCGACGCTTTTCTCCGAGTTTATGAAGCTTCTCGGGATTAGAAAAACTAGAATCACTCCTCTTCATCCGCAGTCTGATGGTCAAGTGGAGCGTCAACACCAGACCATCGTTAACTTCTTAGCGAAATACATCTCTTTGAATCAGAAGGATTGGGATTAATGGATCCCTATGTACCTGTTGGCCTATGGTTCTTCCAAGCATGAGGCAACCGGTCTGACTCCTGCGAAGCTCTATTTCAGGCAAGATCTTAGATTGGATCTGTTGCGAGGTAGTTCCCTCGAAACGGAGGAACTTCGTTCGCTGGGACATTATGTGGAAGAGCTTTATCGGAAGCTTGAGAAAGTCGGTTCTGAGGCAAAAAGGCGGTTAGATAATCGTACTTTTTGCGTGAAGGAGCGTTACGATACCGGGGCCAGACGGATTTTATTTCAGGAGGGACAGAATTTGTTTGGCTATACAACCTCCAGAGGACGAAGGGTTTGGCTTCTAAATTGCAAAGAAATTGGGATGGTCCTTATTTCGTGGTAAAAAAATTGAGTGAAGTAGTCTATTGCATTCGTAAATCTTCTAAGCATCGTAGGAAAATTGTTCATTCCGACAGATTGGCTCCTTATAAAGAAAGAGGTTTATGTTAATTTTTTAAGAAAGAAATTCGCTAATTGAAGAGTCAGCCCAGATTCTTTAGAAATTAAGTCTGTTGAAATTAAGTAAAATTGTTTTTTTTCCTGCCCTTGTTATTGTTGATTTTGCAAAGTCTCTCGTCGTGGAAGGGAAGTCGGGCCGGGCGGAGAATTCTCTTGGAACCGTTCCGTAGGATCTTCGAGGACGACTCTCTCTGTCCACGCGGGGGAAACTTTTAGTTTTTAAGAAGTCTGCCTCGCCCGCGGTTTTTGAACCGTGGTTTTCCCATGGGACGAAGGGCAAATGCCGAGGCAGGGGCTTGAGGAATCCTTTTAAGACGACGGCTCCACGGTGGTTACTCTTGTCTGAAGAAGTGAAGAGGAAACGCCGCCGTGAGTGCGTGCTCTGCGTGGGTGCAATTGCGTAAAGAAGCTTCAGGGAGCTGACCTCTCTGCGGGGCGAAAGTGGAATAAAGAGAACCTTCCGGAGAAGGAAAGGATTCTTCGGGGAAGCCGGACAACGCAGTCTCAAACGAGTTCGGTAACTCGGGCGGAACTCCGAAGTAGAACAGAGTCGTAGCACCAGGAATAACTCAGTTTCCGTATTCGGTTGTCGGGACGACAATTTGTAAAGGAGGGGGCAGTGTTACGCCTCTGCCTGTTTGAACGGTCAGCTGTTCTGACCAATCCATATATTGATTTTTCCGAGAGGAGCGTCAACTGTCGTCGGCTTGACAACGCCGATAAACTGCAAATTGAATCTCGGTCTCGCGCTCGAGAAGATGTGTATTCTCTGTTTTGGAATAAAACCGCTTGTTTATTAAAAGAGAATGTGTTTCATTCATTTCCGTGAGCGCGCGTGTAACAATATAATACCAAATCTCGCGAAGAAAACCAGTTAGTAACGAGAGAGAGTACAATCAGTGAGTCATCACACGCAGAGAGTCAGTCAAAACACTATCAGTTAGTAGTTAATAACCAGTGAGTTAGTTAGTTAGTTAGTTAAAAATATAGTAAAGCAGAACAATTGAAGAAAATAAAACAGCAGTGATAGAAATAAAAGTAAAAAAGTAATATAAAGTTAGTAAAAAGTTGTATAGCAGTAGTTGTAGTAGAATATAATCATGTAGAATCAATGCGCGAATAAACTTTAGCGCCATTCCATCTGTTCAAGAAATCGACTTCGACTTCGACAGATTTGTTCGAGAACCAGTAATAAATAAGTCCCACAATCACAATTTCTTTCTTTTGTTTTTACGTTACCCATCTACTCCTTTCCGTTTTTAAATCTTTAAGAAGCGTTCCTATGAGTAAGTCCCACGATCACATATTCTTTCTTTTGTTTTTACTTTACTTATCTATTCCCTTCCGTTTTAATTCTTTAAGACACGCTCCTATTATTTATAAATAATTCTTTCTTAGAGTTTTTGTCCCTCTTTCCCCGAACCTCGTGGATTCCGAATGTAATCTTCGCGAATTCCGCTCACCTTTACCAAACCTCGAGAATCGCATGTGCGATTCTCAACATTCTTCACCTTCTTTCGATCTCGAGGATCCCGCGTGCGATTCTCAACATCCCTTATCCTCTCACGACTTCAAGCATCCTTGTTTTCCTCACGTAATCATTTAGCAAACCCTTCGATTATTTACTTGTACCGCGTTTACCGTTATAACTATAGAATTGAAGTAAAAAATTCTTTTTGTTTCCCATTCCCCGCCCACTACAAAACTTGTGTATAATATCTGTACAATTATATACATACTCACTATGCGTTTTAAATTCGATTATACCACCGTTATTACAAAATTATCAAATCACAACTTCAGCGCTTTGTATTTAATATTGTGTTATTGAAATAAATACTTTCGTTAATTTTACGTAAAACTTCATCATTTTTAACGACCCCCCCTCATCCCAAACAAAGATAACACTTGGTCCAATCCCGAGTTAAACCGATTCAATTTGTTGACTCGAAACTTGGACCGACAGACGCACGACTCGAAAACGGATTATAACGAACTTATCGGCATGCTGACCCACATTTTTTAGTCACAAAAAGTGCGTTCCACTCGAGGCATCTACCTTCTCTTAATTTGTGTGCCTACGGAAATTTGAGAACGTTACTGATGCGCACAGTAATAAATGGACACAGCAGGCTGAGTAGAACGGACACAGTGCAAAACAGACACAGACCAAATGCACACAGACCAAACGGACTTACAACATGGGTTGCGACTTTTCAAGACACCCCTACCGACAGGGTGGGTGCGGGAGGGGACAAATCCCCCCGTTGCACCCTCCCGTGTGTGTGCGTGTGCACGCGCGCGCGAGCACGAGCAAAGCATTCTCTGCACCACATGGGTTTGCGACTGTATCCGTTTGGTCTGTGCGCATTTGGTCTGTGTCCGTTTCGCACTGTGTCCGTTCAGTATGTGTCCATTTATTACTGTGCGCATCTGGGACTCACTCGTGGATTCTACGTTTTGTTACGTCCTTCCTGCTTTACCTGTTCTTCTTGAACTATCCTTCCAACCAAATAGAGTTAAATCCTATAAAGCTGGACGTAATGTTCGAGGAACAAGAAGAATTGCTCTATGGTACTAAAATTGCAGATTAGTAAAAAACTGCGATAAGTTAAAAAAAATTACGATTTTTTTCATAATTTTTCTTACTTAAACTTTAAACGCGTTTTTCTTGTTTTTAAACGCAAAATTTCGTCAGTGAACCTAGCACTCCCACCACTAATAAAAAAGTTTGGAAATACCGCATAATTTTCTGTTAATTATCTGCCAATTTTCTGCCCTAGTCCAAAAATTTTTGCTTCTACCCGTTCGCAGGAAATCGAGACCAAAAGTGGAGGTGCTAAGTTCACGTGACGGTAACACCCTCTCTAATAAAAAAAATCATAAACGAAAAAATTCCAGAATTTTCTGCTCATTTTCTGCTTTAAGGAACTGTAAAGAGATATCAAAAATATTTAACGGTTATCAAAGTACCGATACTCAGAACCATCCTACCGCAATAGTATAAAAAAAACGTTTAAGAATATAATAACAAGCTAACAACGTTACTACGACAACTCATAAAGTACTTCTTCAATCAAACACTTGTAAAATACACTATTTTAAAATGTTTAATTTGCACAGTACATTTAAAAAGCCTTAAAATTCACAAAAATATAAGAGTAAAGTACCCTTAAAAAATGAACTGCTGCATCTACTGTAATATGAAAGTGATCGTCTGTTTATCTGCTTTTAAAATATCCAGGTCCCGAATTTTTTGCTCACAATTTAACTTGTGCAACTCAGTTGTTAATACGCGCACTCGAGAGTAAACTATCTTAAAAAAACAAATTGCATCGACCGTATTATCAAAATAATCGCCTATTTATTCTGCTTTTAAAATATCCTGGTTCCAAATCTTTTGCTCAATATTTAACTTGTGCAACTCAATTGTTAATGCGCGCACCCAAAAGTAAACTTAAAAAAAATAAATTGCTACATTGACTATGGTATCAAAATAATCGTCTATTTATCTGCTCTTAAAATATTCAGGTCCCGAATTTCTTTTTCAACATTTAACTTTTACAACTCAATTGTTAATGCGCGCATGCAAGAGTAAACTACAAAAAATAAATATTGAACAAAACAAAAAATTCAGGAGCTAGATATTTTAAGAGTAGATATATAAACGATCATTTTGATACTATAGTCGAAGCAGCAATTTATTTTTTAAGGTAGTTAACTCTTGCGTGCACGCATTAACAATTGAGTTACACGAGTTAAATGTTGAGCAAAAAATTCGTGACTTGGATATCTTAAAGAAGATAAATAGACGATTATTTTGATACCACAGTTGATGCAGCATTTTATTTTTTTAAGGTAGTTCACTCTCGGATGCGCGCATTAATTGAGTTGCACAAGTAAAATTGTGACAAAAAAATTCGGGATCTGGATATTTTAAGAGCAAATAAATAGACAATCATTTTGATACCATAACACAGGCACACACAAAAAAAGTGGTTGGTCCGGCGGACTAGACTAGTCAATCCTTATGTATTTTGACCCGCTGAATCCAAATTCAATGTCAGAATTGCTGCATTGGCTCATTTTTTCCTAACCTCAAAAAAAATATTTTTTAAATCTTGGTCCGGCGGACTAGAATAGTCTATTTTTATGTATTTTGACCCGCTGAATTCAAATCCTAGGTCAGAATTTCTGAATTGGCTCATTCTTTTCTAACCTTAAAAAAAAATTTTTTTATAATGTTAGTCCGGCGGACCCGAATAGTCTAACTTCATGTATTTTGACCCGCTGAATCCAAATTCAATGTCAGAATTGCTGCATTGGCTCATTTTTTCCTAACCTCAAAAAACATCTTGTAAAAGTAGTTTGGATCACAAATGTATAATCCGGAATATGCAGGCTTGCGTAACCACATTATCCGGGGAAAATTTTCTAGAAAATCACAAAAGTCAAGATTACAGAAAAAGGATGAGCAGAAATGATGAAGAACTATAGAAAACTAGGTTGCCTAATAAATCTTAAGTTGTATTTCTTAGATTCTCATATCGACTACTTCCCAAAAAATCTAGATGATTATAGTGAAGAACAGGGAGAAAGATTTCATCAGGACATCAAGAAGATGGAGTATCTATATCAAGGCAAGTGGGATGTGAATATAATGTCTGATTTCTGCTGGACGCTCAAACGTGATGTCTCTGTGAAAGGAAAGAAACGTAAGAAAAAGCCATTGCACAGAACCTTCGAGAATAAAAGAGATATAATAGAAAAAGGGAGTAAATTTTCTACGCTATTCACAGAAGCTCAAACTTATCATACGTATTGAATTTTCCCCGGGTAATGTGGTTACGTAAGCCTGCACGTTCCGGATTATACATTTGTGATCCAAACTGCTTTTACAAGGTATTTTTTGAGGTTAGAAAAAAATAAGCCAATTCAGCAATTCTGACCTTGAATTTGAATTTAGCGGGTCAAAATACATAAAAATAGACTAGTCTGATTCGCCGGACCAAGATTTAAAAAACATATATTTTGGAGGTTAGGAAAAAATGAGCCAATGCAACAATTCTGACATTGAATTTGGATTCAGCGGGTCAAAATACATAAAGATACACTATTCTAATCCGCCGGACCAACATTATAAAAAACATTTCTTTTTTGAGGTGAAGAAAAAATGAGCCAATTCAGCAATTCTGACCTTGGATTTGGATTCAGCGGGTCAAAATACATACGGATAGACTAGTCTGGTCCGCCGGACCAACAGTTAAAAAAAATTTTTTTTTAGGTTAGAAAATGCGAACTAACTTTGCAATTCTGACCTTAGATTCGGATTCAGCGAGTCAAAATACATAAAGATTGACTAGTCTGACCCGCCGGACCAACATTTAAAAAAAGAATTTTTTTGAGGTTAGAAAATGCGAGCTAACTTTGCAATTCTGACCTAAGATTCGGATTCAGCGGGTCGAAATACATAAGGATTGACTAGTCTAGTCCGCCGAACCAACTACTTTTTTTTTTGTGTGTGCCTGTGTAATTAATGCAATTTGTTTTCTTAAGGTAGTTTACTCTCGGGTGCGCGCATTAACAATTAAGTTGCAAAAGTTAAATTGTGAGCAAAAAATTCAGAACCAGAATATTTTAAAAGCAGATAAATAAACAATTATTTTGATACCATTGTCGATGCAGCAGCTAATTTTTTAAGAGTACTGTACTTTTGTATTTTTGTCAATTTTAAGAGGATGCTAAAGCCGTGTGTTTTACCGACATTCTGTATTTATCACTTAATTTCGAATTGAATTTACAGAATTGATAATCCTTTTACACTTTTAAAGTACGTACACAAATGAACCGAGGGACGATTAAATAAAGACCAAAAATGCAAAAAATGTATTTGTTCATAAAAATATTTGCTTCAAAATACAAGTTATGTAGCTTATACGTACAAATAAATGGTGTTCCCGAGTTCGGAATAAATTGAGGAATAAGATTATAATCGTCAAATTACAATTACAAGCAAGTACAAAAAAGATATTTTAAAAATAGAAGCGCTTAAATGAATAAAATTTTTGATCACATAAATATGTTTTTTTACGGCTTGTAAACGTAATTTGACAAATATAGTCTTATTCCTTCTATTCCAAACTGCGAGACACCATTTATTTGTAAGTATAAGCTATATAACTTGTATTTTAAAGCAAATTTTTTCATGAACAAAGATAAATAATGACTCTGCATTCGACCTCAATCAAGTTTGATGGGCAGTTTAGCATCCTCTTAAGGCTTTTTAAAGATATTGTGCAAGTCAAATATTTTAAAATTGTGTATTTTATGAGTATTTAATTAAAGAAGTACTTTATAAGTGTCGTAATAACGTTGTTAGCTTGTTATTATATTTTTAATCATTTTTTTTATACTATTGCAGTAGGTTCTGAGTACCAGTACTTTGATAACCGTTCAATATTTTTAATATCTCTTTACAGTTTCTTAAAGCAGAAAATGAGCAAAAAATTATAGTATATTTGTTTTTTGTTTATGCTTTTTTTATTAGTGGAGGTGCTACCGTCAGATAAATTTAGCACCCCCACTTTTGGTCTTAATCTCCTGTGAAGTGGTAGTAGCAAAAAATTAGCAGATAATTAGCATAAAATTATGCAGTATTTTCAAACTTTTTTTTAGTAGTGGCGTGCTAGACAGTCCACTGACGCAGTCCACAGACATAAATTTTGCACGCCATGCAAAAACTAATCTTTTAATCTTTATGAAATTTGGTATAAATATTCTGTGAGTAATTAGCCTTAGTATAACGTGTTCCAATTTTTAATTTTTTAATTTACAACATTGTTATTAACAATTGTTCGAGACTATAACAATTACTTTAGAGTTTTAACATTTCCTTTTTATTGGCTCTGTTTTATCCGCGAGTAGTGAGAGCTCCTGACAGCCATCGAGCTCCTTGTAGTTCATTTCTTCGATGCACCGAGTCGCGCGGCGCTGTCACTAGCTCCTCACGCGCGCGATTTTCGTTTGCTCGCATCGCCGGTAACTATGCATCTTGGTAACTACGCAAATAAACAAGCCCCAAAAAAGGGCACGTCCAAATCCATGCCCAAATAAGTCTCAATATCGGTTCCCTACCGCCCCTTTTTTCGCCTCCAATCGTAATTGTTTTACAATGCAAAATTCGCCAGTCTCTCGCAGCCCGGCACCGAAAGTAGATCGTCCAGCAGATCTCTCCGGTCTTCCGCCGATCCTAGCTGCGGGAATTCACCTCCGCTTCTTCTCTCTCAGTCGCGCCGTGATAGTGCGCGTGAATTAATTCTCCCGTCAACCAACATTGTTTAATCCTTCAGTTTTGTATTCGCGTGAATATTGTGAGTGCATTACGTCCGTGCGCAGGTGGCCGTATCTTTCCCGTGAACGTCCTCTGTCTCGCGCACAAGATCTCCGTCGGATCGCGCGCAAGATTTCCGGATTCGCGAGGGCCTCGATCTCGAGGCTCTGCAAAATTTCCGCGTCGATTAGGCAGCGTAATATCAGGGCGTATCAAGATATCCGATACTTTGTAAAAGATACGGTTCGCCCCTCGCTCCGAACGTCCGTTTGTGAATAAATAATTAAGTGTGAGTGACACCAACGCCTCCTTCTTATTCCTATCACCTCCCGTGAACCTCCCGCATTCCTGACCACTCACTTTGCGTCTCTATCGGGACGGATCCCGGCATTCCCTTCGTGCGATCGCGTTTACTCTACGCACGCGCAAACAACAATAGTTAAAAAAATTTTTTTTTCTTCAAAACTTCGCCATTTTTGAAAATTTGCAAATTTTAAATAAATTTAAAATAAAAACATCATGTTAATCGTTTTTGCATAAACTAAAGAACTCATTTTGAATTTTCTGTTTCAGATCAGTTTTGTGACCTGTATGCTGCATGGTGCATTTTTTCAAGCCATTGCACCGTTATTTTTGAAAATTAAAGTTAAAAATAAAAGAAATATGTTTTTAAATTGTTACGTCTTTAAATTTCAAATCAATCTATGCATTACATTTTTCAAAAAAAAATTCTTCCAAACATGCCGTTTACATGACATTCCTCCCTTAAGCATATCTTAAACTTTTCTAATTTACATTTTCATTAATAACAACTAATGTTTACTTTGATTGCCAATTACTTAAAAAAAAACTACAACTTTAATCAGTTTTTTTATTTTGCAATGCAAATATAAAAATTTTTTATTTGAAAACGTACCTTGTAGAAAACATCAAGATAAACAAAAAATGTTTTGTACAATTTTTTCGTCAGACGCTCCGTTTTCCAGTTACAACAAGAAATTCAAGTAAATACAGGCCATTTTTCGCGTTTTTTTTTTCAAACTTTAGCCATTCAAAAATACTTCCTTCTGGTTTTTAACTTGACACAAGTTAATATTCTCACTATGTATGTTATTTAGATCTGTCAAAAAAATACTTTACATCAGGCCAAGTCCATATATAACTACTTTTACTGCTCCCGCGATTGGACAGGTGGGCACCCGTGTACCCCGAATAACAACGTTGGTAAAGTTGGGTACTCACACAAGAGTTAATATTCATGTCGGCCTGGGAACTCCAGGCCCGACAACGATCCTTGGATCTGTTGCACGAGCGATTGGCTCGTGCACGGGTTGGTCCGAAGAACGTCGGGGCGATCCTCCCCGTCCTCCAGGACTAAATAGATCATGGGCCCCTCACGTTTAGGCTAGTGCAGGTCTTCAGCGGGCACGGTTGCTTCGGAGAGTACCTGCACCGGATCGCGAGGATGGAGGCGGCGGAGCGAGATCGAGAGTAGAGTCCGACTGCCAATCCCGTCCACAGATAAAGGGGCGGGCAGAGGCAGGGAGCCTATGTAAGAAATCCATACGTCCTCACTCCGCCCGCCCCCGGGGCCGTTGAGTCGGTCCATGGGAAACATGGATCGGCCCACTTTCACGACGGTCCCAGGATAGGGCGGGGAAACGACGTGATTACGTCTCCTCGTCACACCTGTAGACTAAGCAGGAGAAATAAGGCTGTTGGCCCTGTTCCTCCTGGGATGAGCCTCCCCTTCTAGCCCTCTTTTTTCCTTTTTTTCGGCGGGGACCGAGGCATGGAAGGGGGAGCAGTCAGCGCTATGCGGTGGGTTATATACTCGCTTGATCCCGTAGCCCGCCGCTACGCCGGAGGTAGGCAACCACCGAGAGATTTAGTGCGTATACCATCTCGAAAGGAGATGGGAAGTCCAACATACCCCCTGCCTCTTCCCCGGGACAAGGAAATGCGTAACCTGCATTTTTCTCATAAAAAAAAGGTTAATATTCATGTGTACTTTTGTAGTAAATTTCATGTGGATTTGTAGATAATAAAGATTTTTTTTTATTTGCGCTACGATCTACTGGTGACAACTTCGACTGCTTGCCGCGAAGCGTGTTTAACCTTTAGAAATATATTAGCTCAAACTGAAAATCATTTTCTCATAGATGTAAGACATATACAAACATTCTAGCATACGTAAACACATTTATACACGACACTTATACATACACACATACATAAAAATATACACACATATAAACATAGGCAGAATTTATAGGTAAAAATTATAGAAGAAATTTGTACAGCTCGACTATGCTCCAAACTAAATCGACATTTTTTACAATTAAAAAAAAATATACAACTTAGAAATAATTTTAAATTCTAAAAAAAACGTAAAAAAATTGAGTAACAAAATTTTAGAATTTTAAAATTTTAAAAATAAACTGAAAACAAAAAACTAGAAAAAACAAAAATACAAATGTACATCAAAATATATAAAATAAAGCCTATTAATTTGATTTTGTATTTACTTTGTTTTCCTTTAAAAAATTCTAAAAAATCACAATTTTTTCAAACTTTAAGATGGCCTAACTCATTAAATTATTGAAATTTATTCCTGTCTACAGCTCAACCAGCAAGCTTAGCTAAACCAATTGCAAAATTGAGTTCCAAAATGCTTTTTATGTCAAAAATTGTTTTTCCACGGTCCTGTTTTGTTCTCGATTATTATTGTTTAGTTAAACTTGTCTAGTTACAGGTTAAATTTTAATAATTTATATTAGTTGCTATATTAATCATTGCAAAACATTTTTATATTAAAAATGTTTTCTCATGTTCTTTTTTCTGTATGTTATTGTTTCGCTAATTTTATTAATCTAACCATAGGTCTTGATGAGTTAATGTTGAAAAATATTGCAATAACAACAATAATAATGACGATCAATACGGTACTAAAATTTTTTGCATTCTTATTGGTGTGAAAAAGTATAAAAATTACTGTATTTATAATTTTATTTAAAATACTTTTATTTACATTTTAAGAAAGAATTTTTTAAATCTTTCTCATTTAATTGTTTGACCTTACAAGACATATAATAAAATTAATTTTATTAATTTTATTAATATTTTAATAAGAAACAACAAAAGAGTACATTATTTATTTAATTTAATCTTATTTTAGCAAAATAACCAGTAACTAATAACGGTAACTAATAACGATAACGACTTATTTTTTCTAATTTAACTTTAATCCTGAAAATGTAATGTAAAAGTTACCTGTCTGCAGTATGCCGATAATCATTCATATCCGGATTATTCAACATATCCGTAACACTTTGAGACGTGGTCAAGCCATAAAATGTGCTACCAGCGACTGTTACTTGTAAATCCGAAGAATTTAAATTGCAATCGTCTTTTCTGAAAATCATAGTTGAAAACGATTAAATGGATATACTAATACCCTTCATAGAAAAAAATAGTATCAAATATTAGTACCAAATTAAAAGTAACATATTCTATCAAACCTTAAAAAATTATATTCTTGTTTACAAATATAACAATAAAAATCTTGCGTAAATATTAATCTTATAAATTATGTATATTATGCGAGGCTCAAGTAATTAAAATCAAAATTAATTAAAAGGAGGCTAATGAGCCAATATAAGATCTCAGTGTATAAGTATTTGTAGTAATATTTTGTTAATTATAAAAAAAACGTTCCGGATCATTTTCAATATTAATTAACAAAGTCAAATTACATAGTCAATATAGTCTCATACAATTTTAAATTACTTGACATCATAAAAGACTATCAATTCCAAAAATTTATCAAAGAGACACATGGGATTGACTACGGATCATAAGACATAATACGTCATAGACCAGAAAGAACAATATACAGCTCCACGAATGATTGTACACAGAAATGAGTAAAGAAGTGACAATTTGTCCATTACTTGATCATTTTGCAATCCACTGACTATGTTAATTCGACTCTGTTAATTAATAATAAAAATGATCCGATGATCAAAACGTCTATTTTTATAATTAACAAAATACTACTACAAATACTTACACATCGAGATCTTATATTGGCTTATTAGTCTTCTTTTGATCAATTTTGATATTAATCTTATATTTAATCAGAAATACACTACTCAAAATAATAGGAAACACTTTGTGTATACCAAAAATTTGGATTTTAAACCGCTAAAACTCAAATCATCGTAGAAACAAAATTCAAAAACCAGCAAGAAACTTCTTTCAAACGCTTTTTGCCAATTTTAATTATAGAATAGAATAGAATTTATTTCGTACTCCCCTAGGGGGATTGATCCCCACAGGATGTTTTCATGAAGACCAACAAACCCCTTCACAACCATCTCACGTCTCCGTCACCTTAATTACAATATACATAATCACAATATCATACTCAATACAACCTTCTTCAATCCCCCTCGCGCCCTGGCCAATGTGCAACCTAACAAATGTTTACCTACCCTCCCCTCCTCGTCCTTCTACAAACCAACCACCTTTTTCCCCCTCTTCCTCTCTCGCCCCTCTTCTCCTCTTAACATCCACCTTCACCTCTCCCCTTCCTCTCTTCCTCCTTCCTCTTTACCGCCCTCTCCGTCTGCTTTTTCTTCTCGTTCTCCTCCTCCATCCGCTCCTTCTGTCTCTCCTCCCCCGCCGTCATCCTGTTCAACTGACCTCCCTCGCCCTGCCTCCCCACCTTTGCCTCTCCTCCTTCTCTTTCACTTCTCTCCTCCACTTGTACTTCTTCTCTTTCTTGTACATCTTTATATCTTTCCTCATTCTTCATTCTTTCCCATCTCTCTCTTCGCTTTCCACTCCTCTAAACATCTCCTTCTGCCCGTTGACTCTCTCCCATCTCTCTATCCTCTTTACTCACTCTCACAATCTCCTCCCGCATCATCCTTCTTCTCTCCTCTCAGCCCCCCCTTGATCTTCTCCTTCGCTGCCTTCCTCTTTCGCGCTCTCAATCTTCCTACTTCCATATTCCTTCGTCTTCTCCATCTGCCTCCTCCTCTGTTCGACCTTCTTTTTACCTCTCTCCCTCTCCGACACCTGCTCTGACCTCTCTCCTCTCTTCCACCTCCTCTGTTCACCTCCTCACATATTCCTCTCATCAATCTTGTCAGCTCCTCCGTCACCTCTCTCAGTCTTCTCATCTCTCTTTATCTCCCTCAGCTCTTCACTAATTTCCTTCGCTCCTTCCATCCTCTCCTCTTGCCCTCGCTCACTCAACTTGTTTACCGAACTTTTCCGGCGGACCACATGCATGTAAACGCAAGCGTTCCCAGAACACGCTACCGCCGTCTTCTTTCTCAATATTGCTAACCATCGCCTGCCAACCACCGCACCAATCAATCGACCGTCCGTCTCTCTCGCCATTGGCCACCGTTCCGCTTACGTTGTGTAACGATACATTAATCCCACAATCCAACTCTACCCTTCCACCATCTGTTTCCACTGTCTCTACCGGCCATACTCCAACTTCTCACTCTTCTTCATATCTACCTCTCTACCTCCTATCACTTTCTCTCCTATCCCCTCTCCTCGTCTCAACCGTCGCTCCATTTTCTGCCTTCTCATCCTCGCTCCGGCTCCGTATTCTTACACCTCCACTGCTCATCCTCTCCTTCTTTCCGCTACTTCCCTCCAAATTCACCTGTATCGCTCGACACATTGTCCATAATTATCCACCTCCCAACTCTCCTCCATTCCTCCATCCTCCACTTTCGATCTCAAAATCCGGAGCCCACACTCTCACCTCTACACACTACAGCGCCATCTTTCATTCTCGATTTTAGTTATCTTTTTTTTTACAAATATGGTATAACGATGAAGCTTGATCCGTTGAAATAAAAATTTTTAATGCAACTTTCCTGCGCTGCATCTAGCATGAAAAAAAATCAAAAAATTTCTGTTATTTGTATCTTGTAGCGAGATCTTTTCTTTTTATTTTAAGTGGTCGTTTATTGCTGTGCAAATTTTTTTTACTACGTTCCCAGCAAACACAAAGTTACATGTAACGTGCTTGTTAGTTGTAATTTCCTACTCAATAATATAATTGCAATATAACACACGTGTTATATTACAATTACATTGTTGGGTAGGAAATTACAACTAACAGGTACGTTACATGTAACTTGGTGTTTGGTGAGTTATTAAGATTTTAAGAAAAAATGGTAATTTTGAATTTTATCACTTATTATTCGTGAACAAATCAACGTAGAGCACTCAGAAAAAAAACAATAAAAAGCTGAAAATTTGCACTTTTAAATATTATTATTAACCAATGTAAACTTAGCACTCAAATAAATTTTTTTAAATCCGACAACACAGTTCGTTTGTACCTCGTTTGTACCGCTACTTCATTTCGTTTGTACCTCGAAGAATAAAAAAATGCAAATTAATTAAAAATGGTCAGCACCCAACTTTAAGATATCTCAATTTCACTAATGCCATTCAAAAGAGAATCGTTTGTGCCTTTTCATATCACTTTTCATTTTGATTGTACCTCAATTGGTATAAAAATACCGGTATTTCTTAGTTTTTTTATATAGTGCTAAAATGGTATATCCGCTACTTGTTGAAATATCGAAAATCGGTCAAAAAAACTTGATATGGGATTGCTTGTATTCGTTTGTACCTCCTTCGTTTTCGTTTGTACCTTAACAAAACCGGAAATACAGGCCTTTTCAAGTTTCAACGCAACATTAATACGGAACCTCGGCTATAATTTAACATATCGCGAAACAACCAACGCTATTCGAAAGAACTTACATAGCACTCGTTTGTATCTCCTTTGTTTTTATTTGTACCTCAACGATACCGGAAGTACAGACCTTTTCAGGTTTCGACGCAAAGCCAATACGGAATTTCAGCTATCATTAAAGATATAGCAAAGCGGCCAACGCCATTTAAAAGAATTCACATAACACCCATTTGAACCTTCTTCGTTTCCGTTTGTACCTCAACGAAACCAAAGGCCAATGTCTTTCTCGATTCTTAAGACTTTAAATTAAATTATGGTCGATACACCGAGTCGATCCGTTTATCTGCTAAATTAGGAGGTAAAATCAAATTCGCGTTGGGGTACAAAATTACCCCGGTAAACCATTCTAGGGTTAATTTTTAAGCGGTTAAGGCTTCTGAATATTCGCCGCAGCCATATTAAATTTGTGACGTCAAAGATGAGAAATATAACGCTGAGAATTTTTATGCGCCATTTTTCAATATAAAAAGCCATTTAAATAAAATTAGATCACTTTAGTACACTTGTAAAATATAAATATAGAAAACTATACTTTTCCCTTGACACTTAATAAACAACCATGCAAAACCTAATTAGTGATAGAATACGCAGTTTGATACCTTTGACGGTCGAAAAGAGCGGCAAATGTAACTTCCACGTACTATTTTGTTCGTTAATTTTAGCTTTCAATCAATTTTAGAAGTTTTACACATACGTTACCTGTTGCAGCATTATCATAAAGCAAATAAAAAGATGACCCACAAGAATAGATTATCAACACTTTTTCGCCTTATAGTTCGTATTCCTATCACTTACAATTGTATCGCCATTATTAATACAAAATTCTTAGCTAAGAGGCAAGGGGCTTATTTAATATCATTAAATTTCGGCAAAGTATAATTTTCTCAAAGTTATAATAATTATCTAAAAAAAACTAATGTAAATATGTAATTGTTTCAATAATAATTAAAAAGCTTTTAAATTTTGGTTTAATGATATTATCTTTTATTTAAAACAGCCTTTCCATTCAACTCGTAAAAATTATTATTGAATGTAATAATAACATATATTTTTATACAAAACTGTACATTATACTGTAAATTTATCCATGTAAGCAAATTATGTACAACCAGTAAAGAACAAGTAACGCTATATAGCATCATGACTTTAATTTAAAACTACATTTAAAAAACCAAAAAGTTAATAGCGAATCCCGTGTGGGGTTGCCAGTCGATTTCCCCATCGGGCCTCTTCTCAGATGGAAGATTAAAAAATGCTCACTAACTTACTAGAAGATATCGAGGAAATAAAATACCTGGGATAAATTAAAACTGGCAATCAAACTGAGCAATGAAAAAAACGACAACAAATGGAAGTACCTAAAATGGCAAACCAGGAAAATTGGAAAATTCATCCTCTATAAAAGAGTGAGGCCCGATTGCGCACATAAACGATCAGACAGTAGTATTTCCCGATCGGACACAGTCCCGATTGAAAACGGACTCGATTGGACACAGTCCCGATTGGACACGGATGCGATTGGACACAGTCCCGAACGGACACAGACCCTATTAGACACAACAGCGATTGGACACATAACGTTTGAATTGGACACCGAATCAATTGCACACGGATCCGATTGCACACGGACCTGATTGCACATCGACCCATTCGCACACGAACCCGATTGCGCAACGACCCGTTTGCACACGGACCCGATTGAACACGGACCCGATTGTACACCGACCCGTTTGCGCACGGACCCGATTGCGCACCGACCCGTTTGCACACAGACACGATTGCACACGATACGATTTCGCATCGCAGAATAATGCAAAAACAACTTAGATAGCACAGTAAATTTATCATAAATTTTCATAAATATTTTACAAAGGGCATAGCAGAATAAGCAGGTGAAATCTGCCCCCGCACTAATCGAGCTTAAATTGATATCATTAATTGGCACCCTTGAGATGTAAAACATCCACAAATATTAGTTACAAAATTGCATTTTTGGGGGAGTTATGGAGGGGGAAAGAAAAATAAAAAAAGTGATTTTTTTCGAAAATGGTTGAATCGATTTTAATGAAAAAAATATATGTTGTAAACATCATTTAGACAAATTTGAGAAAATTTTAAGTAATTTTTGTAGTAAAAAAAAACCCGATAAAAAAATTTTTGAATTCTTTATGAATTTTTTTGAAGGTGATAGTTCTGAGATACCACTTTTATATTTTCACAAAAACATCTCTAGATCTTCTTCTTTAACATATTTTTTTTTTAAATTAATCGGAGTGGTGGAACATGGTTAAAAATAATAATTCACACCGCGCCGCCGTGCTGCGCCGCGCTGGCTGGGCGACCGGGCCGCGGCGCACGGCGATTGTTGTCATGTTGAACTTACATACTAGTTGCAGTGTTGCAATGTTTAGTTGCCAAGAAAAATTATAATATAATAATATAAAATATAATAACACATATAATATTTCCAGGACGTCTGCAATAGGAGCGTCCTAGATGCGCACAATAAATGGACACAGCAGGCTGAGTGAAACGGACACAGACCAAATGCACACAGAACAAATGCGCACAGACCAAATGCGCACGGACCAAATGCACACAGACCAAACGGACACAGTAACCTACAAATTTATTACATGGGTTGCGACTTTTCGGGCATCTCTATCAACGGGGTGAGTGCGGGAGGAGGGCGGAGCCCCCATTTGCACACCACATGTGCGCGTGCGTGCGTGTGTGTGTGTGTGTGTGTGTGTGTGTGTAAAGCATTCTCTGCACCACATAGATTTGCAACTGTGCGCATTTGGTCCGTGCGCATTTGACCCGTGTGCATCTGGTCCGTGTGCATTTGGTCTGTGCACATTTGGTCTGTGTCCGTTTCACTCAGCCTGCTGTGTCCGTTTATTACTGTGCGCATCTGGGACTCAGTCTCTGCAATTAGGCTATAAAACTTATCGTTTCGGAAGTTCATCACGAAGAGATTGCAGTACGTTTTTAAATTCCATATGTTCGGGGTGCTTTTTTAATGTGAGTCCCCTTGCCTCTTACATTATTTATCATCGGTGTGCTTTTTTAATGTGAGTTCTTTTGCCTCTCACATTATCTATTATCGGCGTGCTTTTTTAAAGTGAGTCCCCTCGCCTCTTACATTATTTATTATCGGGGTGCTTTTTTAATGTGAGTTTTCTCGCCTCTCACATTATCTATTATCGGCGTGCTTTTTTAAAGTGAGTTCCCTCGCCTCTTACTTTATTTATTATCGGGGTGCTTTTTTAATGTGAGTTTTCTCGCCTCTCACATTATCTATCATCGAGGTGCTTTTTTAATGTGAGTCCATTCGCCAAAAAGATAATGTGAAAGGCAAAGGGACTCACATTAAAAAAGTACCCGATGATAAATAATGTGAGAGGCGAGAGGACTCATTTTAAAAAAGCACCCCGATGATAGATAATGTGAGAGGCAAGAGGACTCACTTTAAAAAAGCACCCCGATAATAGATAATGTGAGAGGCGAGGGGACTCACTTTAAAAAAGGACCTCGGTAATAGATAATGTAGGAGGCGAAGGGACTCACTTTAAAAAAGCACCCCAATAATAGATAATGTGAGAGGCAAGGGAACTCACATTAAAAAAGCACCTCGATGATAGATAATGTGAGAGGCGATTTCCTCGTAGTAAACTGCCGAAACAATAAGTTTTATAGGCTAATTGCAGACGTCCTGGAAATATTATGTGTTATTATATTTTATATTATTATATCATAATTTTTCTTGGCAACTAAACATTGCAACACTGCAACTAGTATGTAAGTTCAACATGACGACAATCGCCGTGCGCCGCGGCCCGGTCGCCCAGCCAGCGCGGCGCGACACGGCGGCGCGATGTAAATTATTATTTTTAACCATGTTCCACCACTCCGATTGATTTAAAAAAAAAATGTGTTAAAGAAGAAGATCTAGAGATGTTTTTGTGAAAATATAAAAGTGGTATCTCAGAACTATCACCCCCAAAAAAATTCATAAAAAATTCAAAAAATTTTTTATCGGGTTTTTTTTTTACCACAAAAATTACTTAAAATTTTCTCAAACTTGTCTAAATCATGTTTACAACATATTTTTTTTTCATTAAAATCGGTCCAACCATTTTCGAAAAAAACCACTTTCTTTATTTTTCTTTCCCCCTCCATAACTCTTCCAAAAATGCAATTTTGTAACTAATATTTGGGAAGTTTTACATCTCAAGGGTGCCAACTAATGATATCAATTTGAGCTCGATTAGTGCGGGGGCAGATTTCACCTGCTTATTCCGCTATGCCCTTTGTTTTCTATTTTTTAAAGGTTATATGATTTTTTTCATAAATATCTATCAAAAACACAATACAAAAATCCTAACCATTTATAAATAATACAAAAATTATTATTAACAATTGTAACCGCCGCTCGCGAGCGACGGCCAACTTCGCCTCCGTCCCTGGTCGCGGCCCTGAGCCGCCCGGGTGTCGGGGCGACTATCTTCGCGAGGTTTCCAGACGTCACACTAAGTTGGGCGCCAGGTACGTTAAGCGTACCACTCTGTGTGAACCAACTCGCAAACAAATGTTACAATACTTGAATCTCGGGAAAGACGGGCGCACGCTGGGCGACCGGGGCGTTAGCGGCTCCGAGATCCAGCTGCTCAGCCCTCAAATGGCAGAGGGGGAGGTTCGGTGCGGGCGGATGGAATCGGGAAAGCGAGAGAATTACGTACACGACACAAAGATAACAGAAAAAGTAACAGTTGTATTTGACCGTAAGAATTACAGTAGATGACGACTCTGCGGAGCGGTGGTGGCTCGCGCGCGTTACCAGCTGGCGTCCGCTGGGTATCAAATGGTGCGAGAACGGTATATTGAACGAGCGGGTTATGATGCGTACGCGGGAACTCTCCGACTTGTCTTACGCTTAACCCGGCGTCGTTGGAGGACGCCGACTCCCGTCAGGATGACCTCGCCAAGGGCGGACGGGACGGATCGCAACTCCGAGCCCGCGCGACACGCGACGGACTCGTGTTCTCCCGCGCCCCAACAATTTTCGCGAAAGATAAGCGCAATAATTATTAAGTATTCGCCAGTCCGGCGGTATAAGACGATTGCGTCGATAATTATCAGAGTACGCTCACCGAAGAACTCGCAGTAACAGTGCGATCGACCAAATTATACAACAATAACGACTGAATTCTTACACGACGCGACAAGATACAGCGCGGGAATAACCCGCGACACGACGACCGGACGAAACGACAATTGACTCGGCTGCGGATCGGGACGCACACGCAACGCGAAACTATCATGAAATACACAGCACGTAGCGAAATCACGCGGACGGGCGTGATCGGGCGAGAAGACGATGCTCCGCTGACTCCGCGAGCTCGTGATTCCAGTGAAAACGCCGAAAGATATTGCGATAAGTACGCGATTTCCTCGCGGCTCGCCCAACCCGCGAAATCGGTGGCTTTACAGTTTGTGTGACGCTCGTCTCACCACTTCGCCTCTCCTCTGCTGGCCTCCTCCGAGTCGGGATGACTCTCGTCCCTGCGTCCTTCCTCACAGCTCGGCTCGGGATTGTGGGACGCACGTACAGTTTTTCATTCTACTTCCGCAGCACGAGAGAGGGATCCTGGATCTCGCGGGGGCCGCTCGGCGGCGCGCCCCACCTTGCCTCCGGCGTTCCCGGCCCTTATTGGTTGATTTCGCGAAAATCGATTTTCGCGCAAAGCGCGGTGCCCACGCTGTCGCCGGCTGATCGATCCACGCACGGCGGTCGATGATTATGGGCCCCGGGCACGGGAATCCTGGCGCTTCCTCGCGCGTCCGACTCTTTTCTCCTCGCCCGGCGTATCCTCCGCCATCGGGGCGTCATTTCCTCCTCGACGGGGCGTCGGCGCATCTTAAGTTGTCGTGATCCTTCCGCCGGACTTCCCGCGGTATCGGGTCTGCAATCGCCCCGTCGGGATGTCGGCACCGCGCGCCGTCGCTGGGTCCTGAAAGCGTGATTCAGCGGCAGTATCGGAATTCTTACATGGCACAAACGGTAGGCAAGATAAGGGCGGCATTACCTGCGGACCCCCGCTTAAAAGGGTCTTCTTTGACTCCCTCGTTGCCCGTTCCTCTGCAATCTCCGGGAAGATTTTCCGTTGAGACGAGACGTCCGACAACTATAACGAGATCTTCATAGCCACCGATCTCCGCCGCACCCGCGGTATAACGCTCGCAAAAATCTTAACAAGTAATTAGATGGACAGCACGTGGGACGTCACATACACAAAATACAAGAGAATACGCTTTTGCGTCCGCTCCCGAGCGGGAGGACGCAGGGCCCGCGGGATGTTATTGCGTAAGGGCCCTCAGGGCCTTGTGACGGACAGCAGCCTGCGGCTGTTACGTCACACAATATATAAAATATATTTTTAAAATTTACAAAAAAATATTTATGGTATATAAACTCGAAATATTTTTTATTTTTTGACAATAATAGCATAAATATTTATTTTAAATATTTTCATAAATTCATCATAATTTTTTATACCTGACAAACTCAAACATAAAAATATGTACAAAATATTTATCATAAATATTTTTCCTTATAAATATTTTATGGTCGCAAACCCATGTGGTGCAGAGAATGCTTTGTACACGCACGCACGCACGCACGCACGCACGCACACGCGGGGGATGCAAAGGGGTCCGTGTACAAACGGGTCGATGGGCAATCGGGTCGGTGCGCAATCGGAACTGTGTCCAAGCGGGTCTATGTCTAATCGGGACTGTGTCCGATCGAGAAATATTACTGTGTCCAATTGCTTATGTGCGTAATCGGGACAGTCCTTCTATAAACAGGCTCCATAAATTCTTCGGGGACAAATATTGCTTAGTAATAATTCATAAAGGAAAAGTAACAAAACTACTAGATCACAACAAGAAAAATCTCCCCACCCAAACAAACTCTAATGTATCCACATCTCAACATATTAACTCAAGAAAAACCAAAACTCCTGGTCTGAAGGAAACCTACAGACTAAGATCTCAAACATTTTGTCACAATCACACAAAAAGAACAACATTCCTACAACCCAAGTTAGATCTAAACAAAGCTAATGTAAGTAAACTTCCAACTCAAACTTCCACTGCAGGTTGGACAAAAATTTGTGATAAAAAGAGACAAAAATGCAGCCCAAAGCAAATCGACAGCATTTCCAAATAGAAAAAACTTAAGGGCTACTGGCTAAGCGCTCCAATCTCTGTGATACCAATAGATTTGCTAATTTAACTAACGTCGGCAACAAAATAAGGCAGAAGTCGTAGAAAAACCTACCAAACTACCCCTAATTTTTGTTGATAGAGTCGGTAACCATTAAACTACTCACACACTTGCTAAGCACTGTGGTAGGCAAAGACTATAAAATTAAAATCTTACAGAGGGAGCAGGTCAAAATCCAATCTAAAAGCAGTCTTATTCATCTATAATCAAAGAACTTCAATGGAGAAACACTAAATTTCATATCTATAAACCCAAACAGAAGAGAAGTTTTAGAGTAGTTCTGAAAAGCATGCACTTCTCGATTGAAATCTCAAGCATTAAAGAACCTATTGAAAATCTGGGACATTAGGTAATAAACATCTGGAACATAAAAAACAGATTAACAAAAAAACTTCTCTCAATGTTCTTCATTGATCTTAAACAAAACCTAAACAATAAAATGATTTACGATGTCAAGTACCTTCTTTACTGTCGCATTACATTTGAACCTCCAATGCCAAAACGGAATATTCCTTAATGTGCTAACTATTAGGCCGGATCTTCAATAGGTGTAGTAAGCCTTATGCCATAAGAAATTGACCAATTATTATCGAATATGAGAAGAATAATCGAATATAATTGGTTAATTCCTTATGGCATAAAGCTTACTACACTATTGTAGATCCGGGCTTAGAGATACGGGCATACATGGGGTTTCTGTCACTGCAAATCTAGATGTGTAAAATGTGCTTTAAATCATGTTACAGTAAATTGTCTAAAGAAAAAACGATACGAGAGTGTGAAATGTGTACTGTGTAAAGGAAATCATCCAGTCAATTACAAATGCTGTATGGTCTTTAAAAAAATTCAAAAAGCAAAATTTTCAACTCTGAGACAAAAAAAGACAAATAATACTTGGAAATCCCCCTAGAAGATAACTCCTGCTCAAAAATTTCTCAATCTTCAACCTTTGACTTACGCTGAGGCAGCTAAAGAAAACTTCAAAAACGCATTGGAATAGCCTACTCATGCAAAAACTTACTCAAGCAATCCACAACTTAATCCTAATCCAAGTCAATCCACGAACGCTAATACAAAAAATCTCGAATTAAATTATATGGGAAATGGCTCTTGGTCAATTTTTTAAAAACTTAGGAAAAATATTCTCCAGAGCATGCTAATTAAAAGTTGTCACAGACGCAATTCGATCGTATGGACGGTTTTCGCTTTAGGAGGTCCCAAAAATCAGCATCTATAGGCATGGTTACGAGCACATAAAATCACGTCTATATAATCTATATTTAGCGACCCAAAAATCATATAAACATAGTCTAGTTCCATGTAGAAGAATTTTGTTTGGTTTATACAATACTCGTAAGCAATTTAGAGGACTTCCGCCTTTTCACTCGTTATAATGGCACCGCCATGTTGGATTTGACTAAGACGCCAATTAGCATCCAAAAAGGCCATGCTCTCATGAAAATTTTAAGTCCTCAAACACTCAATTTAATTGCGTCAATTTTTGGCAGGTAGCGTCCAGTTGACGTGGATCGTCCCATATATATATACAATGTGTCTTGTATAAGGTATAAAATAGTTTACGAATTAGAACGCGCCGAGAAAAGCGCAAAGCGCTGAGCCGCTCAAGCTATAGCATGGCCCACTGTATCAAGCATTGGCTGCAGAGCAAAAATGGTCCATACGATCGAGTTGCGCCCATGACAACTTTTAATCAGCATGCTCTGAAAAATGTTTTTCCCAAGTTTGGAAAGAATCGACCGAGAGCCGTTTTCCATACAGTCTGATCCAGAGTCCTCTTCTTCAAAACTTCAAAAATATGTTGCAAACAGTCGTGACCCAACTAACTGCTATAGTCAAAGTGATAGCTGACATTATGTCCAAGGTAGATGATAATTCAAAAGCCTGAGGCGGTACTCTGGAATACCAATGGGCTCCCACACCATAAGTAAAAACTTAATGTCTTCCTTAATAGCCATAATATCAACATCATGCTCATCCGAAAAACTCATTTCACCCAAAAGTTATATAAAATTTTTCAACTACGTCTATCAAACACAAACTACCCTGACAGTACTGTGTATAAAAGCCATTCTCATCAAAAGAAAAATTAAGCATCAAGCAGGTTACCCAAAGAGCACATCCAGGCAACCTTTGTGGAGGTGAAAAACTGGCTGGATCCGGTGACATTGGCGGCGATATATTGCCATCCTAAGCACAATATCAAAAAAAAATTATTTGCGGAATTTTTCCAAACATTGGGCACGCATTTTATTGCTAGAGGAGACTATAACGCAAAGCATAAGAACTGAGGCTCAAGAGTTACAACAAAAAATTCTATAAATAAACTAAAATGCTAGAAATCTATTTCTCTGTCATCCAACCTACTGGCCAGCAGACAGGGAAAAAATTCCAGACATTATTGACTTTTGCGTAATCAAAGGTTTGAATAAAAATTATTTCTTTTGTAAAACTTGTCTAGAACTCTCTTCTAATCATACGCATGTCACTCTAACTAGTAAAATTATAATTTAAAAAACTGCATCCTAAGCAGCAAAAAACGCTTTTCCGCGAACTTCTCAACGTTTTCTTTAGCGAAAACGTGCAATTAAGGTCAAACACATTACACAAACTGATGAATTCTTCAACCTTGCCGTCCAAGGAGCTGCCTGGGCTGCAATCCCTCCTCAGATCCAATTAGAGGCTGTCAATTACCAAGAAGTATCTTAAAAAAGATCTCACAAGTAACACTACCCAACTGACACTCATCGATTCGAATAAAATTTAATATGCTTATTAAACTCCAAAAAAACATTAAACACGTGTTTTTTGTTTCTGCTAAATACGCATTTTAAGGGTAGAACTCACCCCTGAGGATGAGAGCAGCTACGGCTAATTATTTCCGAAACAATACATTTTCTGAAAAAAGTGCTCAGAATCAAAGTTGTAGGATTTAAAGTAATGCGCTTGATGGTGATCTTGAGTAGACCTTGAGGTTAATTTGCAAGGTCAATTAAATTTAAAAATAATTAGCCATTGGTGAAGTTTTCCCACATGTAAACATTCCTGTATCTATAATCAGCAATTTCGTGCGTAAACTCTAAATCTGTCTCTAGAATTGATCTGTTGCGTTATTTTTCTAAAAAATCTTACATAATTTTATGAAGCAAAAAAACATAAAATGGCACTCTATGTAAGTTAAACATTATCCTCATACTATATTAGAGTAATATCTTCAACTTTTTCTGATTGTTATTGCTACCGTAAAATTATCCGCAACACCTTTTATTCTTTATTTTGTGTTAAGATTTTATTCGGACATATGATCAATTGTCATTTTAACGACTGTCGTTGACCAAGCATTTCCCAAAATTACTTCTTTATCACTTATTTTCTATGAAATATCTTACTCGTGAAATGTATCTTCAACCGTGATTTTTACACCTGTACTTGAGCGAATGTTCATTATTTGTAGTTTTACGTCAATTGTTCTAACAACTGCTGTTTCTTGTGAATGTTTTCAAAATTCTTTCAAAGAGTATTTACAGCAAGTACTTTTTCACCATTTGTTCCCACGACTTTTTTGAGTTAATTTCATTGGGGCTTACAATCGCAAATTCTGCTTTCTGTAATTTTACTTCAAATCTCTGTTATAATATTAGTATTAAAGCATTGTTAATCTGCAAAATTTCATAATATCACTAACCTCGAAAAATATTTTAAAGTTATTGTGAGAGATAATAAATGAAGAAAGAATAACAGATGAAGAAAGATCATTCGTTTCTCAACTAGCAAATTTGATAAAAACGCTATCAATTCTGATGTGTTTAAAGAGACTTATAATATTTTAACTTTACAGATTTTGTGTAATTCCTGAGTTAGTGTAATTCCTGATGCTATTTTAGTTAAAGACAATTCAGAAGATGTTTCGAAAGTTGCACAAGACAATACAAAATTCAAAAAAAATTGTAGACATTGATTAAGAGGAGAGCAATTAAATTTTGGCAATCTGAAAAAGAACGAGTGTAGCATCAATCAAAAATCGATTCAGGAAAATTACAAATAAGAAACAACTGTACAAAAAAAAAACACAGGTTGCTGAAGGTGGATCAAAGACTGATAAATCATTATATATTGTGACGTGACAGCCTGTCATTCGTTATCACAAGGGCCGCAAGGGCCCCAACACGTTTTCAGCACGCAGGTCCTGCGTCTTCTTTCCACTCGGGAGTAGGCGCGAGAGCGTAGTGCGTCCGTTTCTGTCTGTGTGTAGTCCCCTGTGCTGTTTCTTTTACTTAATTAAAATTTTATATTATTCTTGACATCTCGTCTCACCAAAAGACGCCAAAAAAAGCGACAGAACAACAAAGAAGAACGAACTGCCGCCAAGGAATCGCCGAAACTTCCTTGAGAGCAGGGACACGCAGGTCGTACCGCCTTTTACTTTGCCCTAAGAATTATTGCCCGTTTGCAAAGAATTTGATGTTGCTGCGAAATTGTATTGCAGGTTCGAGGAAACACGCTCAATGGCGCAAGGATGGGACGGCGTCCAAATGAGCCCTACGCAAGTCCCGACGAGAAAAGCGAAGACAAGAGACGTTTCCCGCTGAGCCACGAATGGAGGGTTGGAAAACAACATCCTGGAGAACATGCATGCGGCCACTTGAGGGAAACGAAGCTGTTGCCGATAAGATTGGAAGAAATCCTGTTGCCGAGAACACGAAGATCAAGTCCCGCGCATAGAATCGGCGAATGCGTAGCGGCGGCGTACGTAACGCGTTGCACGCAAATCAGGCCGCAGGATCGCGACCAATAAAAGCCCAACTTACTTGGGGCAAAATGGGGCGCGTCGCGGCGTGACCCTCGTGGAATCGAAAATTCTCACTCTGGCTGCGGAAGTCTTATTGCTAGTGTTTGGATCCTCGAGCACTCGTGAGCTTTTGTGAGAGGACGCAGACTAGATCCCGAAATCCTGAGGAGACAAGCCAGAAGCGGTGTTAATGAAACAAACATCACAACAATATTGTAAAGTCGCCGATTTTGTGATCGAGCGAGCCGCAGATCGACCGCAAGCTTTGTGCTACTTTTCAATCGCCTGATTTTAAAGTCACTAACATCTAGAGTCTCTCGTAATCCCGCTACCTCGCCCCATCGCGCTTACATGTATGAATCCGGATCGTTTTCTTTGTTGCGCGCGCCTACACCACAGCCGAGTCAAACTCATTAATTCATGTCGCGGTATTTAATGTAATATCGCTCCTGATTTCGTCAGAATAGTTGTTCACGGTTAATTGCCGCGTTGGTTGCAAGCAAATATTAATTATGGCGTTCGTTCCCCACGGGATAAGCTTATTGTTACAAAAGAACACGAGCTCATAGCGTGCCGCGCGGGCAACCGAACACTGTACATCTCGGTCGTCTTTGATGACCGTCCTCACACCGAAGTTTCGCGACGATTTACTTACATCGGAAAATACTCAAAACAAGCTGGAGAATTTCCTCGTACAGTGTATCACGCGTTAGATAATAATTCCAGTTCCGAATCAAATTTAACTTGAGCGAGCATCGGCTCGTTGTACGCGGATTATAGTCACCGCTCGACCATGCGCTCAAGGCAATGTAGTAGTTGTGATTGTCCGAACTCGTAGATATAATTGTTAATAAATGAGACAATTTTCCAAAACGACACAACTGGCAGAATTTATTAAAAATATAACAGTTACTAATATATTTTCGTAACTGTTATATTTTCAATAAATTCTGCCAAGTTGTGCCGTCTTGAAAAAAATTGTCTCATTTGTTGCAAATCATTACTGGCGACTTTTAAATTATCATCGTTGACTTTGTTAATAACACAAGCACATAAAAAAAAGTGGTTCGTCCGGCGGACCAGACTAATCAATCCTTATGTATTTTGACCCGCTGAATCCAAATCCAAGATAAAAATTGCAAAGTTAGCTCATATTTCCTAACCTCAAAAAAATTTCTTTTCAATGTTGGTCCGGCAAACCAGACTAGTCTATTTTTATGTATTTTGATCCGCTGAATCCAAATTCAAGGTCAGAATTGCCGAATTGCCTCATTTTTTTATAACTTAAAAAAAACACCTTGTAAAGCAATTTGAGTCACAAATGTATAATCCAGAGCATGCAGGCTTGCGTAACTACATTATCCGGGGAAAATTCAACACGTATGACAAGTCTGAGCTTCTGTGAATAAATAGCGTAGAAAATTCATTCCCCTTTTCTATTATATATAGCTGTTTTATTCTCGAAAGTTTGGACTAATGAACAAACTGAAACCTGGATGTTACAAGTCTGACGAGTGGAGACTATTCATCGATTCTTCTAACAGAAGCTTGAAAGCAGTGTTGCTGCACAATACTAATGTATATGCCTCCATTCCTGTAGCGCACTCGGTAGTGATAAGAGAAGAGTACACAAACCTGAAAACAGTTCTTAAAAAAATTAAATACACAGAACATAGATGGTAAATTTGCGGGAATCTGGAAATTCTCACCATATTATTGGGTCAACAATCAGGTTATACAAAAAATCCGTGCTTCCTATATAAATGGGATAGTACAGATCGAACCATTACATAAGAAAGAATGACCGACAAGAACGAACCTAGGTCTAAAAACATCATAAATGAACCGTTAGTTAAGACTTCAAAAGTTTTTCTTCCACCTCTTCATATCAAATTGGAACTCATAAAATAATGGGTAATCATCTCATAAAATAAAAGTTCTGAATAAAAAAGGTGAATGCTACCAGTATTTAACAGAAAAATTTTCCAACATCTCTGATGCAAAATGGAAGAAATTTTCGATGAACTTCAAATACGTAAAATGCTGAGACAATTTTTTCACTAAAATAAATGAAGATGAAAGAGCAGCATAGCTGAGTTTCAAAGGTGTCACAGAAAATTTTCTAGAAAACAAAAGTCAAGATTACAAAGAAAGGGTGGAGGAAGTAATGGAAAACTATAGAAAACTAGATTGCTTAATGAATCTTAAGTTGCATTTCTTGGATTCTCATATCGACTACTTCCCAGAAAATCTAGGATTATAGTGAAGAACAGGGAGAAAGATTTCATCAAAACATAAAGGAGATAGAGCATCGATATCAAGGCACGTAGGATGTGAACATGATGGCTGATTTCTGCTGGACGCTCAAACGAGATGTGTCTGTAAAAGGAAAGAAACATAAGAGAAAGCCATTGCACAAAACTTTTAAGAATAAAAGAATTAGATATAATAAAAAAAGAGAATAAATTTTCTACGCTATTTAGTCACAGAAGCTCAAACTTGTCATACGTATTGAATTTTCCCTGGGTAATGTGGTTACGCAAGCCTGCAGGTCTGGATTATACATTTGTGACCCAAATTGCTTTTACAAGATGTTTTTTTGAGATTAGGAAAAAATTAACCAATTCAGCAATTCTGACCTTGAATTCAGATTCAGTGGGTCAAAATACATAAGAATTGACTAGTCTGGTTCACCAGACCAACCTTTTTTTTGTGTGCTTGTGTAATTATTAATTTTCATTATTTAAATGGTTTTGTATTCTCGATAGTTCTCTCGCCTTCCCGATTCCATCCGTTTGTACTAAATCTCCCCCTCTACCAATTTTCAAAGCTGAGTAGTCGGCTATCGGACCCGCCAACGCAACGTCCGTGTCGCTTATAATTACTCGCCCTTTGTTTAGCGCTATCGTTCGGGAGATAATTTCCGCGATCAATTTAACAGTGCATCTAATCAAAATCTAGCCATTCATGATTTAGATCTGAAAAAATAATCTTTGAAAGCAAAGAAGAAAGTTCATTTATCTTCTCAATTATTTAAGGGCTTCATCAAAATAGGTACACAATTTCAAAATACAACATGGCATTGTTTCAAGGAAGATAAACAAATTCGTGACAAAAGCGCAGATTTCAGATAAAACAGGACTATTGCAACAAGTTTCCAATTATGTGAGTCAAGTAAAATTAGAAATAGGCTTGCTAAGAACAGCAAACGTTTACAATTCAAACCAATCAGGATTCAATTTAGAAACACATGCTAATTGTACATTAGCATCAAAGGGTTCTCTAAAAGTAGAGTATCTTGCCCAATCTCTATTTTTTTTTACCCAGTTATACAATACAGCCTTTAATATCTGCTGACGGTATCTTGAAATCTCCCTTATTAAAAGTTTTACAAAAAACAAGTACCTATTTCGGACCAACAATACAAAAATCAACGTAGCGGATAATCCTCATTTTCACCACAAAATCTGAAAAGTTGACATCCGACCTTTCTATTAAATGGTTTAAAGATGTCTTCTTGTTTAATGCTGACGAGAAAACTGTTTTGTGTTTGGACTCTTGGTCAGGACAAACAGTAAAAAAATTCGAAAATACAGACAAGAGTGATAAAGAAGTAAAAATCGTTACAATTTCTGCCGGAATAACTGGCTCCACTCCATCATTAAATGTCTACGTACTTAGACCGTGGAAAAACTTTCTGAAACAATTTTCAGACTTAATTCTCTTGTATAATATTAACCTACATTTGAGGAATAACATTCTCAAAATTCAATCATAAATCCACGATCAATTCTCATCACCTCGATTTAAAGACATGATTAAATACGCCTAGTGGAAAAGTGGATATATCGAAGAAAAACCAGATAAGTGTAAAACTCTTGTTGATTTCTGTTTAGAAAATTGCGGTAGTCTGCAAAATCTGCAATGACATCGGCAGTAATTAAATGTGTGGTGTACTAACTCCTTGTGTATGGAACATTTTTTTGCAATAAAAGATAAAGATTAGCGCACAGTGTGATAGCGCACATCCCGATAGCACACATAAAGATTTAGTAAATTCTCTATAGCGCACAATAAAAAAGGCATATTAGCCCAATAGCGCACAAAGTAAAAAGCGCATTATCCCGATAGCGCACATTTCGATAGCGCACGATAGCACGTCCCGATATGGCACAATAAAAGAGGCATATTATCCCAATAGCGCACAAAGTAAAAACCGCATTATTCCGATAGCACACATCATGACACTGCACATCCCGATAGTGCACATACCGACAACGCACATCATGATACTGTACATCTCGATAGCGCAATCCTAATAGCGCGGGTGTATCCCAAATGCGCACGGATCAAAATGGACATAATAAGCTACATAAAACGGACACAGTAACAAACGAACACAGTGCGAAACGGACACAGTAACAAACGGACTTACCACATGAGTTTGCGACTTTCCAGGGCACCCCTTCCAACGAGGTGGGTGCAGGAAGGGGTGCAAAGACCCCCCTTATATCACCCGCGCGCATGCGTGCGTGCGTGCGTGCGTGCGTGCGTGCGTGCGTGCGTGCGTGCGTGCGTGCGTGCGTGCGTGCGTGCGTGCGTGCGTGCGTGCGTGCGTGCGTGCGTGCGTGCGTGCGTGCGTGCGTGCGTGCGTGCGTGCGTGCGTGCGTGCGTGTGTGTGTGTGTGTGTGTGTGTGTGTGGCTACAGCAAAGAAGTGTCCACGCTTTGTACTGTACCACATGGGTTTGCGACTTTCTACACGTAACGAGGTTCACCCACTTCCCTCTCCCTTCCTCTTTACATTCATTATATTTAATAAACACTACATGCCTATAAAATTTCACTGACCATTTTGCACAAATTTATTTCTGTCTGATTGACACTGTGTCTGTTTTATTCAGCCTGCTGTGTCCATTTTGATCTGCGCGCATCTGGGACTCACTCACGCTATTGGGATGTGCGCTATCGGGATGTGCGCTATCGCACTGTGCGCTAACGGCATCCTCTTTTCCTCACTATTGCCATCAATATAAAAGATAATGTCAATTATTGTAGAATTTATACTCATAGATAGAAAAAAAATTATAAAATCTTGTCTTCACTGGCTGGATCTCGGTCACATGTTGCCTTCACTAACTGGATCTCGATCACATCTTGCCTTCACTCGCTGAATCTCGATCACATCTTGGCTTCATTGGCTGGACCTCAATCACATCTTACCTTCACTAGCTGAATCTTGATCACATCTTATTTGAACAGATAATTAACTTCTATTTCCTTTATTAGTCAAATCACTGACTGATCTTGCCTTAATTGATTAAATCAATAAACACTTTCAAATTCCAGAGGTTTGTTTTATCTAAAACCGTCAAAAACGTTTACTTTGCACATTTTCACCTTGAAAATTAATTTAAAATTAATTTAAAAACCGATTTTAAGGTCATTATTAAGTACATTACTTTGAACTTTACAACTTTAATTGTACCATTTTTTTCAAAATATGCATCATTTTGGATAAATATAAGATTCTACAAAAAACTGATCATCAAATTACCCTTTTGGATCAATCAAGCCACCCACGTTCTAAACGTAAAATTTTACGCTCGATTCTCAGAGTAAAAAGTAGGCTATTCCCTTTTAAAAACGTGAGATAATCTTCAACTAACTCTGCGAATCGATCTCAATATCAACTCAAAATCAACTTCAAGTGCATCACTTTAAACTCCACAACTTTAGTCCTAAGCACTTGTTTCAAAAAATGTGTCGTTTCAAAAACAATTAGCCGTAGCTGTTCCCGCCCTCAAGGGTTGAAGGAGTCTACCTTTAAAATGCGTAGCAGAAACAAAAAAACACGTGTTCAATGTTTTTCGGTGTTTAATAAGTATGTTAAGTTTTATTCAAATCGGTGAATGTCAGTTGGGCAGTGCTATTTGTCAAAAAAACAGAAATCTAAGAAAACAATGGTAGCGTATTAGAAATCCCCACATTACAACACGATAAACTTCGTAACAAAGAAGCTAAAAAAACTTCTCGAATTCGAAAAAAATTGTAGCGTTCAGACCTATCTTCAAAACCTTGATGCTGCAGGCTTCACAAATTATTCGCTATAAAAAGCCATAAGAAAAAGGTAGCCAAAATAATGTCTCACTTTTGCGTAATCCGGAAGAGATGGGCTCGCAATGGTCAGGGAGAAGCAATCGTTTTTGTCGATCACTTGGGTGAAGTTTTCTCCCCACACCTATACGAGAGATCACCGGAATATAAAAAAACCGTCATTAAATTCATTTATGATTCTCCCCTTACCATCACAAACCTGTAGATAAAAAAAATTACTCAGACTGAAGTTATAACAATTATTAAAAAGCTTAAGGAGTTAGGCCACTGTAAAATGTACAAAAAATCAAAAAAAATTTTTTTTACTAAAATATACTTTAGGATATCAAAAACAGTATGCAAGTGATCCTAATACAAAAAAAATTTTTTTAAGTGTTTATGAAGCCGTATTGCCGAGCGGTTTCTTACTAACGAATAAGGCAAAACAGGCTCACAGAGACTCTAAATTACTAAGGAAAAAAGAAAAGGACACAAATGTCAATCCAAAAATGCAATTATATAGTGCCGAAATAGCAGATTAATGGAAAATTAAAAATTTATTGTATTTAAGAAATATCATTACTTAAAACTTTAAACGTATTTTTCTCGAAACTTTTTTTTTCAAATTTGCAAGCAGTGCTACTTTAATAATTTTCATTCAATCAACTTGAAACAGCATCTTCTTAAATAGATTTAACGAAGAAATACGTACGTATTTTATACGTTAACAATTTTTTTGTTATAAACAATTTAAGACAAAGTTTTTAAGACCATGGAACCATCACACAAGTGCATAAGTTAGCCAAAAATATAAATAAAACGTTTGAAAAAAAAAAGTATTGCTCAGTAGTTTTATTTGACATCTTCCAGGTATTTAACATGGCACAAAGAGCTACTATATAAGCTCAAATTATGCCTTCCTACTATTTACTTTCAACTGTTAAAATCCTTTTTAAGCGACAAGCACTTTATGGTCATGTGTGGCAATGAACTAACTAGCTCCCATAAAATAAAGGCAGAAATTTCCCAGGGGAGCGTGCTGGACCTAATTCTGTACCTACTCTATACAGCTGACCTGCCCACAAAAATAGCAACCAGAACATTCACCGATGATACAGCAATCATGGTCTCACACACAAATCCAGTAGTAGCAACAAATATTCTACAGACCATGCTCGACGAAATATCGCTGTGGTTAAAGAAATAAGGAATCAAAGCAAATGAAGGTAAATCGGTCCACATCATCTTCACATTAAGACGTAAAACTTATCCGCCAATTACATTAAACAATATCCAAATCCCGCAAGTAAAAGATGTCAAATATCTGAAATTACATCTCGATAAACTTACCTGGAAAACACATCTTTAAAAAAAGGAAACAACTTGGCCTTCAGCTTCGTAAAATATGTGACTATTGAGCCGAAACTCTCAACAACATATTCATAACAAGGTTCTCTTGTATAAAACAAATATTAAACCAATCTGGACCTATAGTACCCAAATCTAGGAAACTGCGTCACACTTTAACATCGAGATAATACAGAGATTTCAATTAAAAGTGCTCAGAATAATAACCAATATACCATGGTTTACTACAAATAAAATTCTCCATTTCAACTTAAATGTCTCAACTATCAAAGATAAATAACCCTCACAAAATCTTACAAAAACAAAATTATAGATCATCCAAATGTCCTACGCAGACACCTTATAAACTCGAGACTAGCCATCCGTCGCCTAAAAAGAAAAATTTCACAAGACAACTTAACAAAGTAGTTCTTTGCTAATATTATGCAAATATAGATGTGCTAATAAGAACATCCGCTTAATGTTTCTTAATTGCAACAGATCGTGATTTTTATTGGAGTTAATACAAAAAATAGTGAATACTATCTAGAAATATTTGGAGTCGCTAATCACAAATCTAACAGATTTTTAAATACAAAATAGCAGATCCAAATGGTGAACAAAAGTAATTTTGGTTTTAATTAATTACTTCAAAACCTCTTTTTTTTTTAAGGTTTCCAGGATCACTGATTAATTATTACAAATTGGTTATCAAATTTTCAAAATTCAACTTTAATGTAACATAGAAAAGTAACAAATACTGGTAATTTCCAATCGCTTTTAAAATCACCTTGTTTTTATATGCTTTTATGATTGCTAATTACAAATCTTAAAAATGGCACATAAAAATAACAAATTTAAAAATACATTTTTCTTCTTTTTTAGTACTTTGTAACAAAAAACCTTCCTCAGTTAAAATCAGACCCACAACAAATTGCTGCTTTCCATTTACATCAAAACTCAGATAATTCTCACTTGTGACATCATAACTCAGTTAAATGTACGTTCCTTTTGCATTCTCACAAGTGAGATTCAACCGAGTTTTTTCCTACAATCTGAGCAATTTCAAGATCGTGTGCTTTACTGAGTCTCGCATACTCACTTTAGAAATGAGGTTATATATTGAGAAAATTTTATCATTAAAATAAGCGTGATCACTTGCATGTTTTTTTAAATCACTGAATAATTACGTTACTACCTGAGTATAAAATACTCACATTATTAAGTGACTCACAAGAAAACCTCGCGAACCCGAAAATTCTGATTTTAATGAAACTTGGCATAAATGTAGAGGGGATAAATACATGAATTTAGAAATTATAAGTTGGTGCTTATAAACGGTTTAAAGAGTTGAAACCATCCTTCAAAAATTTAGAGTTTTTGTCTTTTCTCGATATATCTCGTAAACTAAACAAAATATTAAAAAATGTTTCATACAAAAGTTTTATAGCATAAATACCTCTATTTAACTACGCTGTTTATTTTCCGAAAAAAATTTTTTTTTAATTAAAATAAATTTTCAATAAAATTGATTTTTATGTATATAGCATTTATAAAGTCAATTTTATTGAAAATTTATTTTAATTAAAAAAAATTTTTTTTTAAAAATGAACAGCGTAGTTAAATAAAGATATTAATGCTGTAAAACTTTTATATAAAACATTTTTTAATATTTTGTTTAGTTTACGAGATATAGCAAGAAAAGGTAAAAATATCTCAACCTTTGAAGGGTACTTTCACTCCTTCAAACCGTTTATAAACCCAAACGGAAAATTTTCTGATTTTAATGAAACTTGGCACAAATGTAGAGGTGGTAAATACATTAATTTAAAAATGTTTTATTTTGGTTCAAAAACGGCTTGAAAAGGTAAAATCACACTTCAAAGTTGAGACATTTTTGCATTTTCTCGATATATCTCGTAAACTAAACACAATATTAAAAAATGTTTCATACAAAAGTTTTACGGCATAAATACCTCTATTTAACTATGTTATTTATTTTTTCCCAAAAAATTTTTTTTCAAAAAAAAATTTGTTTAAAAAAAATTTTTTTTTGAAAAAATAAATAACATAGTTAAATAGAGGTATTTATATTGTAAAACTTTTGTATGAAACATTTTTTAATATTTTGTTTAGTTTACGAGATATATCGAGAAAAGGCAAAAACTCTAAATTTTTGAAGGGTGGTTTCAACCCTTTAAACCGTTTATAAGCATCAACTTATAATTTCTAAATTCATGTATTTACTCCCTCTACATTTATGCTAAGTTTCATTAAAATCAGAATTTTCGGGTTCGCAAGATTCCCTTGTCAGTCTCACTTTCAGGTAAATAAAAAGCAGCAATTGTCATGGTAATATTCGACTTCAGTTTTTCTTTTTTCTTTTTTTATTTGAAAGGACCCCGCACAAATCTTATAAAAATTAGTCCCTTATTAAATTGGCTAAAATTTTGGTAAAAGATAGTTTTTAACCTGCGACGGTATTTTCTTTGCTCGTCCGCAACTTCGGTGCAATTTCACTTACTCCACGTTAATTCCTTCAATTGTTGGGCGCCAGGCGCGATACTTCGCGCCGTACAAAATTCACGAATTTATTAATCGCAACGGCTAATTGCCCGATAGCCCTCTCCAGCACAAAATGGTAGAGGGGCGGAGTTCTTATATTAAGAGATCTTTCTTTGAGAGTGGGAGAGGAAATTGATAATCACCGACGACTCATTTAATAATATAATATATCATATATTAATAATATGTATAACAATTAAGGAGGTATAAACATGAATATTTACTCGGGATTCTCACAACATAATAGTAATTAATTATCCGTACACTCTTCCTACGAATCGGAGACGCGATCAAGACTCGACATCTCTACAGCAGTCACACGTTATAACGCTATTAATAATTGCTCTACACGACACAATACGATTACTCTCATGAAATCAAACAAATACAATTAACGAAATATCTCGACATTACAAATACGACTAACCGCATAACTCGGTATTACGCGATCAGTAACACGATTCTCGTCGACGCTCGGAACACGCACGCTTCCTATTCGTGATTCCACGCGCAACCTCGTGCACTACGCCAAAGCCCGAATATCTACGCCGAGATACAACCCTCGTCGCAAGCCTTACACAAATGTTCGCGAGGCGGTTACTACGCCTCGGTATAACAACATCATTTCCGGGTACTCAGTACCTTCGTCCGGGAGGCGGATTTCTCGAGGTCTCATCTCGGCAATATGTCCGCCACTCGGGGCTCTCGATATGTTTAATCTCGGGGCACGGATCCCGAAAGTCTCACTCTCGCGTCGTCCCGGCGTTCCGCAACTTACAATAATAAACAATTACACGACTGTCGGCTCGGCGGCTTTCGAGGGGAAAATTACAGAAAACGAGTACTTAAATTTATGAGACGGAGTTCGACACGGGCCCCGGATATGCTCGGTACTGCTGAATTTACTCGCCGCGACTTTCTCTTACGACGTCTATTAACTTCTTATTATCTCACGATTCGCGGGGGTACTGTGCCGTA